>NC_140510.1:86094242-86311742 GCF_964339955.1 Pipistrellus hanaki
AACTAAGGCGTATCCAGATGGCCTTCTTCCCAAGGGCTGGTTCTGTCCAAAGCTGACCTCACACCCTTAGTTTCCATCCCCACAGCTGCATTCCTCCGGGAAGCGCCTGTGAGACAGGCCCAATCGCTGACTCCTCTTGGCATTAAAACTGGGAGCCGCTGCCCTGGCCGGTGTGGCTCAGTGGACAGAGCGTCACCCTGCGGACTGAAAGGTCCCAGGTCAATTCCGGTCAAGGGGACTGGTTAATCCTTGGTTGTGGGCACATCCCCCATAGGAGGTGTGCAGAAGGCAGCTGATCAGTGTTTCTAACTCTCTATCCCTCTCTCTTCCTCTCGGTAAAAAATCAATAAAATATATATTTTAAAAAAAATACTGATAGCTATGCCCCTGCGTGCACTAGCACACCAGCAGCGGGGCGTGGAAGGGCTGGGAGAGATTTTACTCTGTTTCTGGCCTCACATTAAATAAATGTGGTAAATGTGTGCAAACAGTGATAACAGAACCCTGCTGAGAGCCACCCACACAGAATCCCTCGGGGCATCTCCTCACGGGTCTGCCTGGTCTTGGGGGAGGGGGAGGGTCCGCTCCAGCCTCCCCATCCCCGGCCCCAGCCCAGAGCAGGGCCCCCGCTCCTGCAGCAGGGACCTCACGGGCAGCTAAGGAGCTGGCCAGACCAGGGCGAGCACAAGCAGAGGGGGCTTTGCTAAACCCAGGGGCCCGGCATCCGGGGAAGGCAGGGGGGAAGGCAGGGAGGAGGAGGGGAGGAGGAGGGAGAAAGGAAAGAAAAGGAAAGAGTACTTTTATCGTGTAAATAAAATCGTTAGAAGGCCTGATTGAATACCTTCGGCATGTTCTGGGGATCACAGGGAGAGAGCCCTTCCCACATTTTTTAAAGTTAAACTTCTTCTAACGCCACTTCTTCAGCATAGACTCGCCCAGGCCGTGGTGTTTTGTGGAAGAGCCACACTCAAGGGGCCAGAGAGCCGCGGTTTGCTGACCACGGAGCTAGAGCTTCATCTTTTCCTCATTTGTCTATTTCTTTCACTAAATGAGAAATGACCACTGCCCTAACCCATCAGAGAAGCATTCACCCTCTGCCCGCGTTCCTCGTACAGTGAGGACCCTGGAGCTCGGAGAAGCCTAGCAAACTGCCTAAGTCACGGGGTGACGTCAGACTAATACAAAACGTTTTCTCTTTTTTAATGTTTCTGTTGATTTTTAGAGAGAGGACAGGAGCGGGAGAGAGAGAGAGACATCAATGAAGGAGATCCCCTGATGGGGATCGAGCCAAGGACCTGGGCATGTGCCTGACCAGGAATCGAACCGTGACCTCTTGGTGCCTGGGTCCATGCTCAACCACTGAGCCAACCAGCCAGGCAGCGTTTCCTTTTAGACTTTGTTCTCTTAAAAAACAACGCATACACCGAATCTATATAACCATTTTATACCCATCACCTCGCTATTCACTTAGAAAATGCAACCTCTCCTAATGTCTCTAACAATCAACCAGGGCACCTTTCCGGCTATCATGCGGGATTTTAAATGCCCATCAGGCATTAAGACCGAAGAGGGGTGGAGACGGGGCAGACAGAAAAGTTGTTTCCTAAGGAGAATGTCCCACCCAAAGCATCCTGTGTCCACACCCATCCGCACGGAGAAGGTCCCCGGGGAAGGAAGCTCCGGAGACCAGAATCCAGTCACCGAGCACTTAGGGGCAAAGCACGAGGTGAACGGGGAGTCTCTGAAAATTCCCTGCAAGAGCAGGGCCTCCGTGTGCACTGGCCACGTGTGCACCAGCCGCGGGCTCCATCTCACGGCCAGACTCTCGGAGTCAGCAGCCTGCCTTCCTGCTGATGCGCAAAGTGCCGGACGCTGGCCGCCATTCAGCGCCGGTGGGTCTTGATCCGGCACCTGGACGGCTTCTGGAACCTGGAGACGGCGCTGTGCATAGATTAAACAGGAGTCCAGAGACGAAACATAATTCTGGAAGGCATTTGGGGGAGCTGAGGAGCTTGGCTGAAGAGACCAGGTTCTTCTTGTCTCGGGACCCTTGCTTTTTATTAACACCAACTGTCCTAGGGTGTGATAGAGAAATACACTTCAAAGGGTGGGGTTTCCTACAGAAGCACCGTCAGATGGGGGAATTACCTCCGTCTGTTCGGGTGTCTGGCCAACAGGAGGCCATAAGAGGTGGAGTAAGATGCCCTGGCTGGCAGCAAGCAATCAATGCAATGCATCCTTTTCAGGTTTGGGGAATGCCTTCAGCCATTCCAGCAGGCAATAACGTATGTGACTCGGCCCTTGTTGAGTCCCCAAGTTCCATCAGCCTTTCGATGAAACTTGCAATTATGACAAACGGAACTGGCTTCGGCACAGAGGACGCTGCTCTCAGGAGCAGGTGCTGGTCTGAAGGCAGAGGCGGCCTTAGCAACATGACCCCGCACTTCCTCCCTCATAGCAGGGAGCACCTTCCCTAAGGGGGAGAGGGGAGTGCTCCCGGGCTCGGTCCTCGCTGCTGCCTCCAGCGATGGAGCCAGACGGTGCTCTCTGCGCAGTCACCGTGAAGCTCTGCCCGAGAAACAGGACGCAGACCCAGCTGCAGACAGAACCTGGGAGGAATGGACGCTGCCGGAGCCAGAGGACACTCAGACCCGCCGCAGGATCGGGGAGGCGGCAGAGGGAGGCTGTTCCGGGGAGGAAGCTCCACCTGTGCGCACCCTCAGGAGCAGCCGCCGCGGAGGCAGCAGGCAGGTGGTCCCTGCGGGCACGCCGGCGCCTCCCGCTGGCACCGCCGGGAAGGACCACGGGAACGGAGATTTTCCACTTCACTACAGCCTGTGTTCCTTAGAACAGCGGCCATCACTCTCATCGGTCCGCAGAGCCAAATACCAACAGGACAACGAATGACATGTCTTTTGAGAACCACTTTTAAAAAATATATATTTTTATTGATTTTTTACAAAGAGGAAGGGAGAGAGATAGAGAGCTAGAAATGTCGATGAGAGAGAAACATCGACCAGCTGCCTCCTGCACACCCCTCACCGGGGATGTGCTCGCAACCAAGGTATATGCCTTTGACCGAATCGAACCTGGGACCTTTCAGTCCGCAGACCGACGCTCTATCCACTGAGCCACACTGATTTCGGCAAGAGAGCCACTTTTTAAAAACTTAAACTTCTTCTAACACCACTTCTTCGAAATAGACTCACCCAGGCGGAAAACCGACCTCTGTGCATGGGCCTCGAGGTTTCCATCGCACTGTTTGTGTGCGCCCACACGTGGCATTTTGTGGAAGAGCCACACGCAAGGGGCCAAAGAGCCACGTGTGGCTCACGAGCCGCGGTTTGCCAACCACTGAGTTAGAATAAGGATCTTCAGTTAAAAACCCCACAAAACGTGGCTCCTGGACTCCCTCGTTCCGCCTCTGGAGACAATCTCAGGATCCAGAGCCACGGACTCTCCATCGAACCCGAGTGACCAGGTCGACGCTGAGCGGTGACCTCGGAGAGCCACTCACCGCAGACGGGGCTTCAGATCGCTCCGGTCAGAGGACAGAAGCGGAGGCTCCGGGGGGTGTGTCTGGCCGCACAGACGCAGGCGGAAGTGTCGTTACAGAGCGGAGTGGGCTGTGACCCCAGCCGATGGGCCCTGGCGCCGGCAAACAGACTCTGAAGAGCCAGGCTGAGCGCGCGGTGGCCATTCTGTGTCACCAGAGGCTGAGAGAGGTTGTTTCGAGGTCTGTCTCCACTGTCCAGTCCCGAGACTCTATAATCAGAGAACGCTAGGGCCGAATTATACTTCAGAGCAAAAAAGCATCGTTACCTGGGAAGACAATGATGAAACGGAGTGGGAACTGGGGTGGGGGGGTGGGGGGGGCAGTAGTTAGAGGCGAGGCAACCTCCCCATCAGAGAGGAAGGATGGCGCCCCTCCCAGCTCCCAGCTTTTAAATCTATCTCTGTGTCTGCTTCCTTTCTTTCCAGTATTTCTCAATCCCCGGCCGCCTCCACTCAGAACGGGTCCGTTCATCTCTTTCCGTGCGGGACACGGAGAAGGGGATCGGATCCCCGCCATGTCCGGCCCCCGCCCATCAGGCCCCGCACACGCCCTCCTCCGGCCAGGGCTCAGGGAGGAAAGGCTCTTTGAAAACCGTGCATTAGCAGAGTCTCTGGTCCCGTGGTCTCCTCCTTTGTCGCTGACATTCGGGGACGAGGTGTGTGCGGCGATCAGAAAGCTCCGCTTCTCCCCTTCCAGTGTCCGGGCTCCCCGAAGCCGGGCCGCTCGCGGAGAAGGAAGTGGAGCCGAAGAGCTGCATCTGTTTATTCATGAGACGGAGGTGTTCGTGTGGGTGGCGAAGGCACCGACAGGGAGACATCTGCTGGTGCCAGCACCGCCGCGCGGGCCACCCCTGGGGCAAAGGCACAAACGGGAAAAGGGGCCCCGGTGGCGTGTCATCGGGAGGAGCAGAGGGAAGCGTCAGCAGACATCCCCGGAAGAGGCCCCACAGCCGCTCCTGTCTCACTGGGGAGAGCCCGTTCGCCGAGGTCTGTCTGTCTGTCTGTCTGTCTTCCTGTTCTGGGAGGGGAGGGGTGGCCGGCAGGGCCGGGAGGAGACAGAGGCCAGAGAACACGAGCTGCTACGGCTTTTCAAACACGCTCTCACCCTCACCCTGGAACCATCACCGTATCCTCCGCTGTCACTGCTATCAGCCATGTTTGCCTGTTACACACCTTTTTATTTATTTGTTTTAAATATATTTTATTGATTTTTTGACAAAGAGGAAGGAAGAGGGATAGAGAGCTAGAAACATGGATGAGAGAGAAACATCGATCAGCTTCCACCAGGGATGTGCCCGCAACCAAGGTACATGCCCTTGACCGGAATCGAACCTGGGACCCTTCAGTCCGCAGGTCGATGCTCTATCCACTGAGCCAAACCGGTTTCGGCGTATTACACACCCTTTTAAAATATATTTATATTTTTTATTGATTTCACAGAGGAAGGGAGAGGGAGAGAGAGAAACATCAATGATGAGAGAGAGTCATTGATCGGCTGCCTCCTGCTCGCCCCCTACTGGGTACGGAGCCTGAAACCCGGGCCTGTGCCCCGACCAGAATCCACCCGTGACCTCCTGGTTCAGAGGTCAACGCTGAGCAGTGAGCCGCCCGGCCGGGCAGCTCCACACCTTTTCACTCGGAGCGGGAGCCGTCATGTGACCGTGATGGATCTCCGGTTCAAGACGGACAGAAACAGCCTCTGGAGCCCACCCGGCCCGCCCAGGGATGGGAACAGAGAGCCTCTGAGCCGGCCCTCCTGTCGGACCCGGGCATTCCTGGCCACGTGTCCTGCGCCCGGCCCCCGGCCTCCTGTGAGCGGGCCACACACACACACACACACACACACACACACACACACGACACCAAGGCCCAGGGTGGCATGGAACTGGACCCAGGGCCGCCCGGGCCCCTCGGGGAGCGGGTGTGGGTGACACGCTTTTTATCTCTGACCCGCAGAGCGAGCAGAGCAGCGAGGGCCTCGGCATGTTTCTGATTTAATCTCCATTGTTGGGAGTATTCCTTACGTCCCCTTCTCCCCCCCCGACCCCTTCCAGCCCCTCCTCCCTCCTCCCTCCTCCCCCTGCCCACTCTGCCGCCTGTGCCCACGGGGCGCACACAGGCACCTGAGCGCCCAGCCCGTCAGCTTACCAAACCAAACAAACCCCATCCCCAGGAGTCAGCCCCCACACCTGTCCACACCCTCTCCTCCCCGGCTGCCCTGCGACTCTGTCACATAAGAAAAACCGCACATCCAGCTCCACTGTCTGCACATTCTCCTCCTGGGCCTGCAAACTGAGCATAAAAACCGAAGCTGAGATAAAAATTACTAATAACGGAAAAGCCAGCCTACCAGAACGCTGTTATTAGACTAAATCCGAAGAGAATGTCTTACATCATGAACATGGATAGTCAACAACAAAGGAGATGAGAAAGCTGACCACACCAAGACAAACAAAAGCCTCACCTTCAAATGGCTTAGAAAAAAATGTACGTACACACGTATGTGGTGTCTGCACATATTACACACACACACACACACACACACACACACACACACTTTGAGAGCACGAATGATAACACACCTGAGATAAGATATTACCAACAGGTTAATGGAAGTAACTTCTTTCAAATGTGTTCCAGGTTTAAAAGGATTTCCAAATCGTTATAAAAAGAAGGCTGGCAAAATATATTTAACCATAAAATAAAATGAAAGTGAAACTGCAAGGTATTTATGTCTTCCTGTTGAAATCCAAAGATCATTCTTATAATACTATCACCATTATCTAAAGGGGGTTCAGAGAATTCACAAAGCTGCTGTCAGGCCTGGCCAGGTGGTTCAGCTGGCCGAGTATCATCCCAATACGCCAAGGTTGCGGGTTCAAGACCCAGTCAGAACCAACCAATGAATGCATAAAGTGGAACAACAAATCCCTCTCTCTCTCTCTCTCTCTCCACCCCCCCTCCTCCTCTCATACCCTTCTTCTCTCTCTCAAATTAAAAATTTACAATTAATGATGAAAACTGGTTGAACTAGAAAACTGGTTTTTTTTTTTCTTACATAATTCCCCTAAGCATAAATATAAATCTCTGACAGAAACCACTAAGAAAATCAAACTTAAAATAATTCTATTTTTGACTAGGCATAACTTGAGTTTCCAAAGGTATGCAAAGGAACAATAGACAAACTTAAATATTTTATTTGTTTCCCTTTTAACGTTTCCATTGTGAAATATAATCGGGAATTCCGCCGCATTCTAAGGAGTACACCAGCCACCGCCGTGGCCTAATATTTCTGGCAGATTTGCATGCCCCAGATTCCCCTAAATTAGACACTATCAGCACAATTCAGCATCACCTGCTTTAAGGGCACACAAACATGCCCTGCACAGACTTTGGGATATATATATACATATATGTATGTATGTATATGTATATATGTGTATATATATATATGTATATCCATCTCCATATTAATAACAGTCTCGGCAGGCAATGGCTCCTTTAGCACCACGCCCTGAGGCTGACCCGGCAGAGCAGGAGGGGAGGGTGCTCAGAAAGCAGGCAGCTGGACGGGACCCCTGGGGGACGGAGTGCTGGTCCCGTCCCAGAGCCGCTGCCACAGACAGCCGCGGGCGGAGCCTGGTGCCGGGAGGCGGCTCTCCGAGGAGCACAGAGTGTGCTGGGTCCCCGGCACAGATGCATGTAGTGTCTGCACATGTTACATACAAAGGTCCCTTAGCCTGCTTTCTATGAGAGACAAATTGCTTAAAAGCGTCAGGAACAGCCTCCCTCATGCTCCCAAATGGGAATTTGCTGGAGAAATCCTACAGAGCTGATCCCACAGGTTCACGTTAAGAAAACAAACATCGCTCATAAGTAGATGACGCACTGGGTGAGCTCCGCCCCCGGATGGAGTTGATCCGAAGGAAAGAGCTGGAAGTCTCGGGCCCATCGCCCACTGCCGGGCTCTCCGACGGGTCCTGAGACCCTCCGGAGAGGAGCCGGCGGCGCCTGAGGCCGGGCTCTCAGCGGGAGGGGAGCCTGGCCTCAGAGGGGTTAAAGCAGCGACACGGGCTGCTGAGCCGGCACCGACCGCTTTTCCCCTCGAACACCGAATTAAACAATGACAGCCACCAGCACCACAGCAGCTGCCGTGTGCGAACAAACCACAGTCATACCTCGCTTTTTGTCCGATCAGCAAAAAAAACTGTGCCACAGATTTTTACAATTAGCTTGTGCGTCATGAGATGGAAAAAGTTGCAAATCGCTGTATCAGACCGTTTAAGACATAGTTAGAAACTCACAATGCCTCCGAACAGTTACAAACACACGACAGCACCTAGGAGCGGATCCCACAGGTTCTCTGAGTCACAAAACAGCGCAGACAGCCAGTCGACGAGCAGTTACAGAAATGCTTAGCATGTCCTCTGTCTGCTCTCCTTCCCCTGAGCAGGAGCAGCTGCCCGCTCCTTTATGGCTGTCTCCTCTCGTTTATCCACTCATTGTAGGGCACACAGCATGATCGAGAAGAAAATCAGTCATCTCATCCAACGGCGAGCATCGTAAAGTCTCCGTCATCCATGGCGGGGAGGGGACAGGAACAGCCAGGGGAGGTGCTGGCGGTGCAGAAAGGAACAAGGAGAGACTAAAATGAAAAGGCCGCGGCCATAAAACCCCTGTGGTTATGGAACTGTAACTCCATTCTCAGAAGAAACACTTCCGATTCCATCTGCCACCATCTTCTACGCACTGTACGCATATCAACACACACACACACACACACACACACACACACACTGAGTGGCCAGATTATTATGACCGCTGAACACATAATAATCACTCAGTGTATATCCTATATAATAAAAGGCTAATATGCAAATTGTCCCCTCGACCAGGAGTTTGACCAGCAGGCAGGCCGGCCAACTGCCCATGTCCCCTCCCCCTGGCCAGGCTGGCCAGACCCCAACCATGCACAAACATACATACACATACTGAGTGGCCAGATTATTATGCGTTCAGAGATCATAATAATCTGGCCACTCAGTGTGTGTGTGTGTGTGTGTGTGTGTATAACACAAGTCTACCGATATATTTAATAGCATTTTAAAAATTACACTGTAAACATGTCTTTATAAAACATATACTGAGTCATACAATCATATAACCAGGTAGTTTATTATATGTTATACATAAAATAAATGCCTGCGCCGTAGCCAGTGTGACTCAGTGGATAGAGCGTCGGCCTGTGGACTCAAGAGTCCCAGGTTCGATTGCCAGTCAGGGCACATGCCCAGGTTGCAGGCTAGATCCCCAGTAGGGGGCGTGCAGGAGGCAGTCAATCAATGATTCTCTCTCATTGTTGATGTTTCTATCTCTCCCTCTCCTCTCCTCTCTGAAATCAATAAAAATATATTTTTAAATAAAAAATGTCCTCAAGTTTTCAAGAGGAGTTATACATTAATATAATATCAATTAATAAATCAAAATGTTTAGTCCTATTTCTCATACGTGGTTATTAGCAAGTGGCATTTTCCAAAACAAACATGTTGACAAGTTGGGGAAATAAACCTGGAATAATGTAAAAGATGTGAACATAAACCCCTGTAATTATGAGCCGAGTGACTGTTAAATTATGCTAATTGTTTATCTTCGGTTGTCGCCACTTCTTAGAGTCTGCTCCCCACATCAGCAATGGAAATGCCAGTGGATGGGACAGTGCCAGCTACAGTATGCTCCCAGGATATTTCCTAAAAATGCAATTTCTGCCTCATTCAGTCTCAGCATGTTCCAGCTCAATCGGGAAGAAACGGGATTTTAGGACTGAACGGCTCACTGCGGCGTAACCACATGCATCATCTTAAATAGTCATAGAAAAGCAGGCCCTGGCCGGTGTGGCTCAGTGGTCAGAACGTGGCTCTCACAGCCACGAGTCCCGGGTTCGATTTGTGGTCAAGAGCACGTACCTGGATGGCAGGCTCAACCCCGCCCCGGTGGGGGCCCCGATGCTGGAAGTAACCAATGGGTGTGCCTCCCTCACATCTATGTTTCTCTCTTCCCCAACCTCCCCTTCTCTCTCTTCCACTCTCTAAAAACCAAAGGAAAAAATATCCTAGGGTGAGGAGTGTCAACAACAAAAATGACTGACTTTAAGGAAGGAAGCGCAGCATGAGGCCCTGCGGCTCCGCCCGGGGCGTGCGGGAGGAGGTGAGGCCAGGAGAGAGCTGGAGCTGCGGTGCAGAGTCCAGGCTGTGGCTGCTGAGGATCGGAGATAAAGCTGGCTTTCCCAGGACCAGCCCTCAGGGGACCGGGTGAAGGCCTGGGGGACAGGCGTGGCCTGGCCATTCCCTCTCCAGCTCCTGCACCTTCCAGCGGCCCCTCCCCAGGCGGGCGGCCCCTCCCGGGGTCAGTTCAGGTCTGCGGACGGATGAGGCACTCCCTCCAAGAGCCTGCAGTCCTGTGTCTGTCCCCCATCGCACAGGGAGAGCCTCCGGGCCTGGCCCAGCCGGCTTCTGGGTCCCGGACAAAGAGCCCGCAGCGATGGCTCCTATGGGATTCCCGGTCATGGGCAGGAAACCAGAGCTGCATGCGGTCTGCCCACTCCCCCTGCTTCCCCCGCTCGCTCCGCGCACTCCGCTGGGAGACCCGGAGCCGCCCGCAGCTCGCCCAGGACGCGCAGAGGTGGGCACGCTCAGGGACACACCGTCCCCCGTGGGCACAGGGAGCCGCACCCAAACCCCGCAGCCTGGGGCCGGCAGCGCCTCCACTCTTCCATTTTCCTGGAAGACAAAAGGCTGGAGCAGGTGCTCAGACCCAGTGAAGCAGGACTCCGAGCCTGTGTGTCCTCGATCCTCTGGGCGGACAGATGGACGGACGGACGGATGGACAGACGGGCCAGCCGCTGGCCCACAGGAGCCTCCGGAAGGTGTTTGCATGAACCACGGTCTGCAGGAGGCAGTGCGGGAATCCCAGCAGCTCGGACCGGCTTCGCACAGAACTGCTGGCTTTCCTGTGTTTTACAAATGTTGTCCCGGGACCGTGGTCGGCAAACTGCGGCTCCGGAGCCACAGGTGACTCTCTGGCCCCTGGAGTGTGGCTCTTCCACAAAACACCACGGCCTGGACGGGTCTGTGTT
This sequence comes from Pipistrellus hanaki, assembly GCF_964339955.1. Taxonomy (NCBI): domain Eukaryota; kingdom Metazoa; phylum Chordata; class Mammalia; order Chiroptera; family Vespertilionidae; genus Pipistrellus; species Pipistrellus hanaki. The sequence continues at coordinate 86,104,930 of NC_140510.1, forward strand.
GAAGAAGTGGCGTTAGAAGAAGTCTAAGTTTAAATAACTTGGCTCTCAAAGAAATGTCAATCGTTGTACTGCTGATGTTTGGCTCTGAGGACGGATGAGTTTGCTGACCGCTGCTCCAGGAGATTGCTCACCCCATCTCAATGCTGATTATCAGCACGGCTGGACCTTAAAAACCTCCTTTTCAGTGTCTCAGTCTACAGACAGCCTGGCCACTCCTGCCGGGTTTCCCGCAGAGCCTGGCTTTCATGGCTGTGGACACACCTGCACTTCCCTCTCCAGGCCAGGCACCCGCCCTGCTTTATCTGTAACGCTCAGCAGAGATAAGCTCCTTTATCAGACTCCCAGCTCCACGTGACTCCGCCTGAGGCTCCTTACAGCTTCTCCAGGCTGCTCACTGCCCAGCACCCTCCCGCCCCCACAGACCTAACCACAAGGAGGTACCAATTGTGGGAGGATTTACGTTTCAAATCACTGCCTTTCTATTGAGGAATGCATTTTCTCTCTCTCTCTCTCTCTCTCTCTCTCTCTCTCTCTCTCTCTCTCTCTCTCGGATAAGGATCTACTTCATTCATTTTTTTTTTCTTAACACCAGGCCCTGCCGCAGCACAGCACCGCAGCAATCAGCAGAGAAGCTGGTTCCAGTCTGTCTGCAGAGATGTATCCCGTTTCCGGAAGGTGCCTTGTGCAGTCTGACACGTGGGGAAATGACTGCATCGGAATCTCCAATCCCAGCCAGGCAGAGCCGTCTTCCCTGGCTCTCTATCCTCCACCTGCGGTAACTTTTCAAAACACGGAGTCTCGCATACAGAGGGCCGCACGGAAAGCATGTGTGAAAGAAGAGCCACATGCTGACAAACTCAGAGACCTAAGATAACCACAAAAGATGGTTTGAAAATTAAATATCTAACTACAGACAGGTCATAGTGGGCAGTCATGTCCTAGGCTGATATTTTCCCTGACAAAGATCAACTTTGATCTTCTTTACTGAGCCCATTGGCCTTCCCACCTCTGAGATAACATATCTGTGAGATGTCTGGGTAACTTGTAACTTCCCTTTTTCCGGAGCCCCTGGGGCACAACCAAATGTGGTGGGCGCCAGGACAGATGCCTCAAATTCCTTCTTTATCATGTAAATTGTCCCTGCATTCACCTGAGTACATGTCCATCATTTTACTTTTTATCCAATCCCAGGGGTTTCCCACCGCTTTGCTTTCTCCCGCCTCCTTACTCCATCACCAATGGATTTCATGTAACCCACCTATGTCCCTCCTTTGATTTCAGTGTATAAATAGAGAAATGTAACCTGCCATTCTCCGGAGCATTATCTCAATCCATTGAGGTTCTGCTTCCCAGCATCTGTCGACAGTTTGGCTCAAATAAACTCACAAAAATTCTTTACAGGTTTCAATGTTTTTTTTTTCGTTAACACATGTCAGCCGAGAAACGTCTGAGACAGGCAGAGTTCATCCACCTCAGAATGAATCCAGTTGGGATGACTGACCCATTTACTGTATTTAAGACTAGAATGTGCTGATTTGAGTAATAAACTATTTTTTACAGAGTAACGGCACTAATTATATCCGAAGTATACGGAACCCAAGTGGGGCAGGAGAGGAGGAAGCTAGGAAAATCCCTGGGAGAGTGGAACGGGGAAACTGAGGCAGGACCTGACCAGCGGGTACAGAAGGTCACCTCCCGGGGGTGCCGCATGGGGCCTCGGGGGTCTGTCAGCTCCAGGCCCAGAGAAGCAGCGAAGTCAGGACCGGCCTCCAGGACGAAGGCCCCTGCCCGGGCACTGACCCATCAGCGGAGCCCGGGACATGGAAAGGGCACCGGGAAGCTGATGAATATTCCACTGAGACCGCCCTGAACACCTCCCCGAAAACCTCCCCTCAACTCCCCTAACCTCCCTCAACCCTTAATCTCCCCCAAACTCCCGCCACTACAAACCCCAAAGCGAAAGGCCCGTCAGCAGACTGTGGCTCTCGAGCCACATGCGGCTCTTTGGCCCCTGGAGTGTGGCTCTTCCACAAAATAGCACGGCCTGGGTGAGTCTATGTTGAAGAAGTGGCGTTAGAAGGAGTTTAAGTTTAAAAAATGGGCTCTCCAAAGACATTTCAATTGTTGTCCTGTTGGTATTTGGCTCTGTGGACTCATGAGTTTGCCGACCACTGGCCTAAAATGTTTATTTCCAATCAGAATGCCACAAAATGAGTGGTGCCCAGTAAACACTGACATGATGCAGCTGGGTCTTGCCAGATCCCGTTCTTTGTCGGCTCCTGGTTCACAGTTACATTTTCCGGAATGAGGGCGGTCACAGTGCTCGTGGCAGATTGGAAGGAAAGCGTGTCCTACCAAACAGGAAGTCCCAGAGGCAGGCTTACCCATCGAGTCACAAACGTCCGTAAAGCCCCCTGCCCGGCAGGCAATCTCACGTTTCCAAACTAACCACAGCCTTCCTGGTCTCCCTAACCAGCAGCTGAGCCCGAACTGCCAGCCTTCATTCAGTGGTGGCTCTTCCCTTAGAAAGGATTAAAGACCGTATTGGCAATAGAATAGTTCTTTTTTAAAAAATATATTTGTATTGACTTCAGAGAGGAAGGGAGAGGGATGGAGAGAGAAACATCCACGATGACAGAATCATGGATCGGCTGCCTCCTGCACGCCCCCCACTGGGGATTAAGGCCACCACCCGGGCCTGGGCCCTGACGGGGAATCTGCACCGTGACCTCCTGGGTGGTAGGTCGACACTCAACCACTGAGCCACACTGGCCGGGCTGTCATAGTTCTAATTCGCTGCTGCTAACAACCGTCAGGCTTCCGTCCTGCACATCAGGCTCACAGTGGAGGCGCTGAGACAGAGACGATCGCGCACAGCACGCCACAGCACTGCTCTGGAATGCCAGCGCGGCTTTGCCGTTTCGGTGGCATTTAGAGAATTTCAGAGACAGCCCATTACGCCGATGGGGTCCTTCACAGTTCTCTCTGACTGCACCGTCCTCCCACTGCGGTGCTCCCCGGGACTAATGTGTCCTCCTCGGGCCGCCGGCTCGGCGTCCGTGGCCCTGCGGCGAGATCGGTCGGCGTCGGCGCCGGGAATGTCTGTGCTCAGAGCGGGTCCTCAGAGGCGGCAGGGAGGCCCCCAGCAGCCCGGGCCTGCGGGGCCATGGCGTCTCGATGGCAGACACACACTGAACCGAGGACCGAGACAAACCCTCACCGACCTTTAAGCCCTTACAGAGCGCTCAGTCTCCTCAGCGAGACGCTCATCAGCGCTGACCAGCCCGTGTTTAACTCACCGCCTGGACATCCAGGCAGAGGAGCCGGCTGGAAATGGCTCTGAGAGAGACCAGGAGGCTAAAGCCACGCTTCGTCTCTCTTACACCAGTGGTCGGCAAACTCATCAGTCAAAGAGCCAAATGTTAACAATCCAGCCGAAAACAGACTCCTGGCCTGGGCCACGAAGTTCCAATCGCACTGTACATGCTCGCCTGCACGTGGCATTTTGTGGAAGAGCCACACTCCAGGGGCCAAAGAGCCGCCTGTGGCCGCGAGCCGCAGTTTGCCGACCTCTGTCTTAGATCAGCTTTTGATGACCCCGAACTTGGAGACTTGCTGCCACAGTACAGATGGCTCCGACTGCCTCTTTTTTAAAACTAAGATGCTGTCTCGATGTAAATGCAAACTGAGAGACAGCGGGGTTATCAGGTGATAAAATGTCACATAACTGTGTGAAAATGCCACTCAGCCCCGTCCTGAGGGACTCGGCTCACAGGCTCTGATGCTCCATCATTCCCTCCCTCCAAACCTCACCAGCAGGTGCTCGGGCATGTGAAGGACCATCGCCATTTCAGCCAGAGCGCGGAGGGCCCCCACCACGCCTCTGCGCGGTGCTGGCGGCTAGGGCGTTCACATTCTCTGCAGTCCTGGGCGGGCCTGCGGCTGGGGTGTCAGGAAACCGGTCGGTTGGCAGCAGCATCTTCTGATTGTGAGAAGACCTACACAATGGCAGGAAAACACTGCCCTTCCACAGGCCCAGCACCTCAAGGCGCCTTACAAACCGTCTGCTCTACTTAAGCAAAGCACAGAGGCCTGAGGGCCGTGGGTGGGGAGGGGAGGGGAGGGAGGAGGGGGAGAGGGGAGAAGGGAGGAGGGGGGAGCTATTAGACTCCTCCCCCGGAGATGAGCTGTGCTGTGTGGTATGCAGACACTCTGGGCCGGAGCAGGGGGCGGAGCAGGGGGCGGTTCCTTTATCTGGGGAGGACTTGGAATGAGGGGCCTGGCCTGGGAGAGACCAGCTATCAGAGAGGGCCTCTTTAACCATCTCAGGGCCTGCGGGCAAACTGCTTCACTAGGCCTCTGCCCTGCCCCCAGGCAGCGACCCTTGGAAGCCCGGAGGCACCTCTATCTGTGTATCTGTATCTTCTAGGTCAAGTCGGCAGCTACCAGCACACAGGAAAGACAGCTCCGCTTGCTAGACAGGTGCACCCCAGAACCACCCAGTGTCCTTAAACGCCTTCGAACACACGTGATCTCTGCAAGGCAGCTCGGCACAGAGCAGCCACCACGGCTGTGACACAGATCCCCCCCTTATCCGTGTCCGGTGAGCAAGCGGCCCCCAAAGCCCCCTAAGGGCACGACGTGTTCCCGGTCTATGAAACCACATCATTCCAGCGGAAACGGAAAACAGCCTTTTTCTCCGCTGGATCACCGGGTCAGCCCGGTCTGCCCGGGAACAGCCATCCCGCGGTGCGCATCGCCAGGGGGGCGGGGAGCGTTCTCTGGGCACGAAGCAAACAGAAAACTCGCCGACAACAGTCTTTTAAAGAAACAAAAACGAACACAAACCGTTTTCCAGCCTCGCTCTGGAACACTGTTTATAAAAGTAAAGGTCTGATTCCAATGTCTTATCTCCCCGCTTGAACGGAACGCGGTTTCTCTGTGCAGAGTCTGTACCCGTGCCCTCTTCCAGGTGAGCATGTGTCACCTCCCACGGGGCCCAGTGAAACGTCCTGACCCCGTCTGCAGGGCGGCCAGCGGCCGGACCCGCCGCCCTGGGCGCTGTTTCAGAAGGAGGGACAGGCTCAGACAGAGCCACACTCTCCTCCGGTCGCAGTGCTGGGAACGAAGGGGTTATTTAGAGCCTGCACCAGTTCTTACACTGGCTCCTGCTGCTGCCCTCGGGCCGTAAGGAAGCCAGCACGGCCACGGGAAAGCAGGTGTGTGCTCCATAAGTGCATTTTCGTCCCCCCAAGTGCCAAAAGCAGAGCCGAACTCTGCAAGCCCATCCGGTAACATCTCAGAAAGGAGAGCCGAGCTGAACGCCGAAGGGGCCGGGGACAGACACAAGATGAAACGCCGATGAAGGAACGTGCTGATGGCTCTTTTCTGCCGGGAGAGTGACCCAGCTTTCCCCGTCACCGAGCTCACCGCAGGCTCCGATGTGAACACGCACTGCCCCGCCGTCTCACCCGGCGATGGCTGCGGCCGACACGCTAACGCCATGTGAACGGCGGGCGAGCCCCCCTCCCGTGTGCTCCCCGGGGGAGGGACTACGTGGCCTCCGGTGTGTGACCTCTGTGACCTCCGGTGCGTCCGGGAGCCCGCCGAGCCCAGCCCCGGCCGTCCGAGCCGGACAGCCGATGGACACGATCTGGACGTTGGACGCTCAGGCGCTGTGGTGCCGGGCAGGAAGGCCTCTTCCCCTGCGAGGGGCAGCGGGGACATCACGGAAGCCCGCGGCCGGGGGACCGGCCGTCCACCCCGGACACTCCCATCGCGGCTCCCCACCCAGAGGAGGTGCAGGCCGCGCTGTGCGCTGACCCACGCCTGCCCCAGCACCCCCACCCCAGCGGGCCTGTGCCCCCGAAAGGACAGACTGTTTCACTCCGTAGAAGCAGGATCTGTGAAGACAGGCTCCGGCTCCGGGCTGCTCCGGGCTCAGGAGCAGAGGGCCCGGCGTGCTGCCCTGTGTGGTGGGGGCACTGGGATCCCCGATGCTGCCCCTGCAGGAGGAGCCAGGAGAGCCTGCACCAGGGCCCTGCCCGCCCACAGACAGGCAACCAGGCACAGGTGTGGGGACTGGGATCCCTGGATGCTGCCCGCCCACAGACAGGCGGCCGGCCCCGGGCTGTGGGGACTGGGATCCCCGGATGCTGTCCCTGCAGGAGGAGCCAGGAGAGCCTGCACCAGGGCCCTGTCAGCCCAGACAGGCGAGCCGGCCTGGGTTGTGGACACTGGGATCCCTGGATGCTGTCCCCACAGACAGGCGGCCGGCCCCGGGCTGTGGACACTGGGATCCCCGGATGCTGTCCCTGCAGGAGGAGCCAGGAGAGCCTGCACCAGGGCCCTGTCAGCCCAGACAGGTGAGCCGGCCTGGGTTGTGGACACTGGGATCCCTGGATGCTGTCCCCACAGACAGGCGGCCGGCCCCGGGCAGTGGACACTGGGATCCCCGGATGCTGTCCCGCAGACAGGCGGCCGGCCCCGGGCAGTGGACACTGGGATCCCCGGATGCTGTCCCGCAGACAGGCGAGCCGGCCTGGGTTGTGGACACTGGGATCCCTGGATGCTGTCCCACAGACAGGCAGCCGGGCACGGGCTGTGGACACTGGGATCTCCGGGTGCTGTCCCACAGACAGGCAGCCGGCCCCAGGCTGTGGACACTGGGATCTCCGGACGCTGTCCCGCAGACAGGCAGCCGGCCCCGGGCAGTGGACACTGGGATCCCCGGATGCTGTCCCGCAGACCGGCGGCCGGGCACGGGCTGTGGGGACTGGGATCCCCGGATGCTGTCCCGCAGACAGGCGGCCGGCCCCGGGCTGTGGGGACTGGGAACCCGGATGCTGTCCCGCAGACCGGCGGCCGGGCACCGGTCCCCGTTAACTCCGTGACCCACATCGCTGCCCCGGAGGAGCCCTCGCCGCGGTGTTCCTCTCAGGGGGAGCCATCTGCTCACAGCCCGGCCCCCGCTCACCGGCCACGGAAACAAAGGAGGTCAAGGTCCAGGGAGGGAAGTTTCAGCAAGTCCCCCGCTGAGGAGGCGAATGCAACAAAGTGTGCGCTCCCCACGGGCCGGCTGCTCCGGCCTGGGCAACCCCCAGCCCGGCTCTGCGACACAGCCGCAGCACTCCGTGTCCGTTCACTTTTTAAATATATACATTTGTATTGATGTCAGGGAGGGAGGCAGGGAGGGAGGGAGAGAGAGAGATGACACATCGATGATGAGAGAGAATCACGGACCGGCTGCCTCCTGCACGCCCCCAGTGGGGATGGAGCCTGCAACCCCGGCCTGTGCCCTGACTGTGTTCAAACCCCTGACCCTCTGGTTCACAGGTCCACGCTCAACCCCTGAGCCAGCCGGTTCTGAGCTGTTTAGTTTCCTTTTTTCCCCAAAAGGTGGATCGTAGTCAGTGAAACACTCACCGCAAAAGAAACCCCTGTTCAACCCCAGCACCCAGCAGCACCCAGCACCCAGCACCCAGCGGCACCCAGAGGCTCCCGGCACCCAGAGGCTCCCAGCACTCAGCAGCACCCAGCACCCAGCACCCAGTGGCACCCAGCACCCAGCGGACCCAGCACCCAGCACCCAGCAGCACCCAGCAGCTCCCTCCAAGGACGGGGCAGGCTTCCCTGCTCCTCAGCCCGGCTCCGAGCGGCTCCGAATGGCTCCCGGGCTGGGCCGCCAGCCTGGCCCCCCTCGGGGCCGCTCAGGGCCCCCCCAGGCCGGTCCGTCCCGCAGCCCCGGGCGGCGGGGCTCTGGGGGTTTGGGGGGCGGACGGAGGGGAGGCCGGCGGGCGGCGGGAGACCCGCAGACGGACCCTGTCCACTTCCCCTCCCAGCGGTCCCCGCCCCGGCCTCCCCCGGCCCCCAAGGCCCCGGGCGCCCCCACGGGCACCCCTCCGCCCCCACGGGCACCCCTCCGCCCCCGCAGCGCCCCCTCTGCCCGCAGCGCCCCCGGCCAGACAGGACCCTCCCCATCCCCCGGGCGGCGTCCTGCCCCCAAAGCGCCCCCCCCCCCCCATGGCCATGGCCGGGGCTGGTCCCTCCCGGCGGCCGGGGTGTCCGCGCTGAGCTCCGGGGACCCACCCTCCGCCCGGCCGGCCCCCTCCCCGGCGGCCCCGGCAGCGGAGCGCCCGGAAGGCGGCCGGGTTCGGGGAGCCCCGAGGCGGGGTTCGGTCCGGGGAGGAGGCGCGGGGGAGCCGGGCTGGGGGGCGGGAGACCCCGCCACAGGCACCCGCCCGGCCGGCCCGGCCGCCGCAGCGGGGAGGCTGCTCCGCAGAAGTTTCCCTCCTCCCGGCCCCCGCCGCCCGCCGAGCCCGGGCCGGGGCTCCGCGCGGGGTCCGGGGCTGCGTCCCCCTCCGGCCCCCACACCGCGGCCACAGGTCCGGCCCCGGACCCGATCCCCGGACCGATCCCCGATCCCCGATCCCCCGGCCCCGCGGTCCCCGACCTGCGCCCCGGACCCGATCCCGATCCCCGGACCCGATCCCCGATCCCCGCCCGGCCCCCTCCCGGCCGCGCCCCCGGAGGTGCGGGTCAGCCCCCGGCCGGCGGGCGGACTCGGGGCCCGGGAGGCGGCGCTCCCCGCGGCCGGGACCCCTCGATCGCGCCCCCCCCCCCCCGTACCTCCTCCTCCGCTGCCGGGCCGGGCGCCCTCCGCCGGGCTCCTCTTCCTCCGCTCCCTCCGCTCCTCCGCGGCCTCCGGGCTCCGGCTCCGGCTCCGGCTCCGGCTCCGGCTCCGGGCTCGGCCGCGAGCGAAGTTTGCGCGCCGCCCGCCGCGGGCCGGGCCTCCTCCCGCTCCTCCCGCCGCTCCGGCTCCGGCTCCGCTCCCTCCTCCTCCTCCTCCTCCTCCTCCTCCGGCTCCTCCTCGTCCTCCTCCGGCCCCGCTCCTCCGCTTCCCGCGCGCCCGGAGCCCGGAGCCGGGACGGGACCCGGGGCGCCCCCTCCCGGCCGGAGCGGGACTCGCCGCCTCCCTCCCGCGGCGCCGCCGGGTCCCCGGGGACCGGGCCGAGGGCGGCGGGACGGACGGGAGGCTCCGGCGGAGGCGAGGCCCCACCTTCCCGGCTCCGCGGAGACCAGACCCGGGCCGCTTCCTCCGGCGCCTCCTCCCCCGGGCGCCCTCCGCCCCCGCCTCCGCCTCCGCCTCCTCCTCCGCCTCCGCCCTCCGCTCCGGTCCCAGAGGTGGGAACCCGCCGCCGCTCCGGAGAAGCAAGAACAGGATCCCATTCTCCTCTCCTCCAGCCAGGACCCAGGACCCGGGACCCAGGGCCCAGGACCCCGGACCCAGAGCCCAGAGCCCAGAGCCCAGGACCCCGGGACCCGGGACCCAGGACCCACCAGGAACCAGAGCCCACCGGTACCCAGAGCCCAGGACCCAGACCCCAGGACCCAGGACCCAGAGCCCAGGGCCCAGGGCGCAGCAGTCACAGCTGCTCCCACCTGCACAGACCCCCTTGAGGGTCCCTCGTTTCTCTTCTCTAAACGCAGCCCGGTCTCCGCACTCTGTGGAGTTTTATTCTGTTTGTTTTTAATGAAAACGGCCTCGGCCACCAGACCTGCCCATTGGGCCGAGGAGGTGTTACCAGGAGCCCTGGCCCAGGGACAGACACCGAGCCTCCTGCCCCAATCGCCTGGGGGGGGGGGGAGGGCAGGGGGGCCGCCTGGAGGCCTCCTGAGAGGGTGAGGATGAGCGGACTTCACCCTTCACCGGCCTCGGAGACGGCTCAGAGGGACTGAGCCTGTACCGCATTCATCGGCGTCGGGGACCGGCTCAGAGGGACTGAGCCTGTGCTGCATTCACCGCTCGGAGACGGCCCAGGAGGGACTGAGTCTGTACTGTATTCACCGGCATCGGGGACCGGCTCAGGAGGGACTGAGTCTGTACTGTATTTACCGGCGTCGGGGACCGGCTCAGGAGGGACTGAGTCTGTACTGTATTTACCGGCGTCAGAGAACGGCTCAGAGGGACTGAGTCTGTACTGTATTCACCAGCGTCGGAGACCGGCTCAGAGGGACTGAGTGTGTGCTGCATGTGGAGCTCCATGGGGGGGGGGGGCGGGAGACAGCTGATAGGGGCATCGCAGCAGCAGCAGCAGCAGCGGGGTTACAGTCGGAGCCGGGCCGTGTCCACTGCCTGCTCGGCCGTCCTGCTCCAGCCTCGGCCGCTCAGCGGTCACCCTGCCGGGGCTGACAGGACGGGTTCCCGCTCACCCCCACCTTCACAGGAGCCGGGACAGTGTCCGGCCTCCAGAAGGTGCTCCACAAACACTCGTTCTTCACCCCACACTCTCTCACTGCGATGGAGGGGGTGCTGGAGCCCAGGCGCGGTGGCTCAGAGCGTGGACCTTCACATGAACCAAGAGGTCAGGGTTCGAGTCCTGGTCAGGCCACATGCCGGGGTTTCAGGCTAGATCCCCATTGAGGGCCGTGCGGGAGGCAGCCAATCAATGACTCTCATCATCAATTTTTCTTTTTTTAAAAAAATATATATTATTTATTTTTTATAGAGAGGAAGGGAGAGGGAGTTAGAAACATTGATGATGAGAGAGAAACATCCATCAGCCGCCTCCTGCACACCCCTCACTGGGGATGTGCCCACAACCAAGGTACATGCCTTTGACCGGAATCGAACCTGGGACCCTTCAGTCTGCAGGCCGACACTCCACCCACTGAGCCACACCAGTTAGACATCATTTATCCGTGTTTCTATTTCTTTCTCCCTCTCCTTTCGTCTCTGAGACAATAGAAGTTGGGTTGTGTTGTTTTTAAAGAAGGCGGTACTTGGAATTCCCTCATGCCTTGTCCGGCTCCCATTTTCCTCTCCCCGATGCCTTTCCCATTTAAAAAAGACACGGCGCCATTGATTTTGAAATGAGAATTTCGTTTCGGGGTCACCTCGCTCAGGCGGAGCTCACGTTCCATACCAGGCAGCTGAGGCCCAGGGATCTCAGGGGTCCCCGGATCCCCGGGTGGAGGTGCTGCACGCTGGGACCCAGAACCAGGAGGGGCAGGGTCCGCTCTCACCAGGACTTGCCCTCAGCACAGGCAGGCGGTGAAAGAATTACTCTGGGAACATGAATGGGGGGGGGAGGGGGGATCTCGAATTCTTTCTCTGTGCCTCCCTATGCTAATGCGGGGGGAAGATGGAACAGACGGGCGTCGCTAAGAGAGTCTCTAAAGCAGCTGGAGGCGCTCAAGGAAGAGGGGTCTGGTGTCCTGTGCCTCCCCCGGAGCTGCTGCCCCCAGAGCTGCTGCCCGTGGGGAGCCTGTGGCTCACTCAGCCCCAGGCGGAGCCGTAAACACAGGGGAGGAGGAACAGAGAGAGGAAAACATCAGTGAGAGAGGCAGTCATCCATTGCCTGCCTCCTGCACGGCCCCCACCGGAGACCAAGCCCACGCCCTGGGCATGGGCCCTGGCCAGGAATTGACCCTGGTTCCTGGGTCAGTGCTTAACCACTGAGCCACACCAGCCCGGCACATACTCACTTCTAGTCCCTTCGCCTGTGACATCTTTACAGGGAGGTTCCCCACCCTTTCTCGCCTCACTCAACGCTGAAAACCATGTGGGCTTTTATGCAACTCCCAGGTCCTCAGCCTCCTTGTAAGCAAGGGCCCTCTACCCCTCCCGTCTCCCCCTGAATGAGCCAGTAAGTAATTTCAGAGGCTCCTCTTTAAGTTCTTTCCTCCCTTTCCGCCCGAAAGAGAGGAACACATAACCACTCCGTACAAAGAGCCTCCGCCAGTCCCCGCAACTCTCTCTTCCCAGTCGCTGCACCCAGCGCCGAAGACTCGCATTTTTACATCTCCTCACAGTGCCTCTGCCTTGCTGCTGCTCTGCAGCTTCTATGAGCTGGCTTTGGAGATGAACTGTTCTGGGAAATGGCTCCGACGGGTACAAATCTCACAGATGTCAGAATCAAGTTTTCAAAAACACTGAAACCAAAGGGAACAGACTTAAAATGAGATTCACAGCGCCCCAGGGCCTGCGGGCGGGAGAGGCCGGAGAGCCTGCCAGGCGCCCCTCCCAACAGGCCTCCTCCTGCCCTTGGCTCAGATCTGGAGAATCCTTCCCATCGTCCTTCGCTCACTGAGACTCCGAGGAGAGGTGGCGCCTTCTATCACTTTTTCGTGTCAAGTTATTTCCTCTTTTTCCTGTATTTTTATTAAACGTATTGGAGTGGCATTGTTTAATGAGATTGAACAGAATTCCAGTATACATTTTTTTTTAATTTTTTCTAATTGATTTCAGAGAGAGGAGGGAGCGGGAGAGAGGGATAAAAACATCAATGAGGAGCCCTAGCCGGTTTGGCTTGGTGGATAGAGGATCGCACTGTAGACTGAAAGGTCCTGGGTTCAATTCCGGTCAAGGGCATGTACCTCCGCTGCAGGCACATCACCCGCCTGGGCTCTGGTCAGGGCTGTGCAGGAGGCAACCAATGGATGTGTGTCTCTCATCCATATTTCTCTCTGTCTTTCCCTCTCTCTTTCCCTCTCTCTGAAAATCAATGGGAAAATACCCTTCAGTGATGAGAAAGAATCATGGATCAGCTGACCCCTGCACACCCCCTCCTGGAGATCCAGCTCCCAGCCCAGGCCCGTGTCCTGACCGGGGACTGAACTGGAACCTCCTGGCTCACCCCGGAGCCCTGCCAGCTGCTCCATGGCCACTTCCCCAGGCCCCTCTGCCCGCTGAGCGCGAAGGGCCGTCCCCGGAGAACTGCAGGGCGCAGACAGCACTCCACGCCCCAGCCGCGTCCCGGGAGCGTGAGGGACCAGCTCGCAGGCCCGGGCGGGTCCGCCCCGGCTTCGGCCGCTGCCCCTGGCGGAGGGATGGTGTGTGGGGAGCCCGTGGAGGCGGAGGGAGTGGGGAAATGGCCGTGGAGGGATGGTGTGTGGGGAGCCGTCACGCCCACAAGGCCCCCGGGGACCTGCCTCAGGGCCCACCCTCCGAGCTCAGGGTGGGTCTCCGAGATGGGCCTGGAGAGGTCCCTCACAGCAGCTTCATTTGCACAGAAATCCCAGGAGTCCAGCAGCTCCTCTGCCACCCAAGACCCTCCCGGACTCACAACGCAGACAACAGGACAGTCAGAGCGTCCCTGCGGACAGAGCTGTGCGTTTGTCATCAGTAAGGCGGAAAACAAACCACGTATTTAGACCGACAGAGCTGGTCTAAAATGTTATTTTTGGCAAAAGAAACTTTTTATTTCAAAAGCACGGCTTGTGATTTTTCACTAACACGTTGGTTTCTTAAATGCCCTTCCCGGTCCTGTGCGGGAAGGGCCAGGCCCGGGGCCGGGGCTGCGGACGGCAGAGCCACAGGCACCTGTGCGGCCGCAGCACCTGGGGGACGGCACCGGACTGGCCCGCGGGCCACCGGCTCCGGCACACACTCCCCGCCCCCCCCCCCCCAGACTCCTTCCCCGGGCGGCCGCGCCCTGGCATTGCCGCTGGGTGAAGGTGGTCGTGGCGAGAACAGCGGGCACAGGCTGGCACGTGGGTGAGCTCAGTCTGGCGGCCGGGCCCCCTGAGGGCGCACAGGGAGGCCAGCGGGTGTGGCTGTGCGAGCACATGGTCCATCTCCACCCCAACCCCCCCCACCCCCGCCCCCACCACCAAAGCAGTGTCAGACTCACACACTTTCCAACGAGCACCCCCCTTTCCAATGAGCACCCCTCTTTCCAACAAGCACCCCCTTTCCATGAGCACCCCCCTTTCCAACGAGCACCCCCCTTTCCAACGAGCACCCCCCTTTCCATGAGCACCCCCTTTCCAATGAGCACCCCCTTTCCAACGAGCACCCCCCTTTCCATGAGCACCCCTTTTCCAACGAGCACCCCCCTTTCCAATGAGCACCCCTCTTTCCAACGAGCACCCCCCTTTCCATGAGCACCCCCCTTTCCAACGAGCACCCCCCTTTCCAACGAGCACCCCCCTTTCCAACGAGCACCCCTCTTTCCAACGAGCACCCCCCTTTCCAACGAGCACCCCCCTTTCCAACGAGCACCCCCCTTTCCATGAGCACCCCCTTTCCAACGAGCACCCCCCTTTCCATGAGCACCCCCTTTCCAATGAGCACCCCCTTTCCAACGAGCACCCCCCTTTCCATGAGCACCCCTTTTCCAACGAGCACCCCCCTTTCCAATGAGCACCCCCCTTTCCAATGAGCACCCCCCTTTCCATGAGCACCCCCCTTTCCAATGAGCACCCCCCTTTCCATGAGCACCCCCCTTTCCATGAGCACCCTCTCCATCCCCGCAGCGCTCTGCCTGAGCCCGCGGAAACGCAGGCCCCTCCTCACCAGACTAAGCTGTTCTTGCTGAATTCTTCCTGTCCCGGGCGTGGAGTCGGGGAGAACTGATGGCCAGTGAGCGCACCAGAGCACGGATTTGTCTCATTTAAAACAAAGCCGTCCTCACCGTTCCCAGCGACCTCTCACCGACTGCGTCTCATGGACAGAAACCAGCTCAGCTCGGGGCCGTAAGCGTGGACTTTGGCTGCTGGTGGTGGAGGGAGAAGCCCCGCGGAGTCTCGCAGCCTGGACTTTGGAGTCATAAACTCCGGGTTCGAATCCGCGCTCCGCCCGGCCGCTGTGCCTGCGGGACAAGCACTGTCCTCCCCGGGCCGGTCCTCCCTCCCGGAGGCAGCGGCCGTGGGAGCTGCTGGTTACAACGCAAGAAAACAGATAACACACTGGATCTTTGATCTTTGATCTTTGATATGATAACGGGTTTTCTTCTGTAACTGAGGCCATGTGGCCACAATGGGAGGAAACCACAGCTTTAGCTAAGATACAGAACATTCGGACACTTTCCGTGAGGGCCCTGCTCCCGATTGTGGATCCTGGTAATGACAGTTACCTAACATCATCTCACAGGACAATCTTGCTTTGGAAAACGCGCTCTGAGGACCATTGAGAGGAGACACGGGAACCGGGTGGAATTGGAGGTCTGGGAACAAGGTAGAGGGACTGGGGCCCCGCCTGCGTGGCTTAGGGGTTGAGCAATGACCTATGAACCAGGAGGTCACGGGCTCATTCCATTCCCAGGCAGGGCACAGGCCAGTCAATGCTTCTCTCTCATCATTGAGGTTTCTCTCTCTCTCTCCCTCTCTTTTCCTCTCAGAAATCATTAAAATTATGTTTTATTTTATTTATTTATTTTAAATATATATTTTATTGATTTTTTACAGAGAGGAAGGGAGAGGGAGAGAGAGTTAGAAACATCGATGAGAGAGAAACATCCATTAGCTGCCACCTGCATATCCCCTACTGGGGATGTGCCCACAACCAAGGTACATGCCCTTGACCGGAATTGAACCTGGGACCTTTCAGTCCGAAGGCCGACGCTCTATCCACTGAGCCAAACCGGTTTTGGCTAAAAATATATTTTAAAATTAAAAAATGAAGGGATTTGGGTTCTTTTTTCATCAAACCTAATATTATTGGGTATTTGAGTGCTAAACATGAGAGGGTACAGAAATGACAGACTTTAGAGGGATGTGATTTTTATTTTTATTTTTATTTTTATTTTGGGGGGGGGGCATTGGGAGAAGGTATAGTGTGGGGAGGGGGGGCGGGGGGGGGGTCCTTACAGCTTTGATTTATCTCAGTGCGATCAGGGCCTGCTCATGAGCCTTCATGTCCTGAAGCACATTAAACATTTCATTATCAGAATCTCAAATGCTCCCGACTCCTGGGAACAGACCAGGGCATGATATGATTCTGGAGAATCTAATCTTGCAGTTACTGCTCTGTCCACCTCCCTACGGCGAGTATTTTCACATCCTCGGTGATAAGCCGGACGTGAAGGTGACGTGCTCCTTCTCCACCTATCTAACTCATTCCTAAACTTACCCCTGTCAGCGATCACCACCCTCTTAATGATTTCAGTTAATATTTAACCTCAGCTACGGAGAAAAGGGCAGGTCACGGGAGGAAAGCCAATCGTTGAAGGAATTTTAAAAGAGATAAGATTAAGACGCTCACCAGGAGAGTAAACAGTAATTACTGAGCCACAGGGACGGAGGCTGCCGGAAGGGGCTGGGGAGACGTAGACCCGTGCCTGGTTCCTAACCATGGAGGCTGCGTGCTACCGTGACAAGCCGGCGGACGCTGACATTTGAGTTTATGTATGAAACAAAGATTTCATAAGTGCCACCATATTAATTCGATTCCCAGGCAGGGCACATGCCTACATAAATATTTTAGGAAGTTCTTTGAGAATCTATTACTCAGAGTCTTGAAGGAAACAAATCTCTTATTCAAACCAGATCATTTGGAAAGAGTTTTTTAAAAAGGAGACTCTTGCCGAAACCGGTTTGGCTCAGTGGTAGAGCGTCGGCCTGCGGACTGAAAGGTCCCAGGTTCGATTCCGGTCAAGGGCATGTACCTTGGTTGTGGGCACATCCCCGGTGGGGGGTGTGCAAGAGGCAGCTGGTCGATGTTTCTCTCTCATTGATGTTTCTAACTCCCTCTCCCTTCCTCTCTGTAAAAAATCAATAAAATATATTTTTTAAAAAATAAATGAAAAGGAGACTCTTTGTAAAGGTGTGGGGTAGGCTTAAGCTACAGTTGTCACGGCGGTGCTGTGGGACGCCCTCACCACCCCTGACCTGCGGCAGAGGAGGGAGAGGAGGGTCGCCGGCGCCTGGCAGAGAGGACATCTGTGGAGAAGCAGGCCCGGCAGAGGGGGTCTCCAGGGCGGGGACACAGCGGATGGGGACCAGACAGGCCGAGCCAGGGGAGTCAATGTGCTGATGTCCTCCCCTCCCTCACCCCCGCCTCCTGCCTGTGCTCCCGTCGCCCAGCACGACAGACTGTGAAGGCAATGGAGCCACTGGACACGGTCCTGACGGTCAGTCTTCCAGGGAGCAGAGCAGGGCACAGAGGGTGGGGAGCCCTCGCTGGTGTGGCCCCGTGACTGAGCGTCGGCCTATGAACCGGGAGGTCAGGGTTCGATTCCCGGTCAGGGCAGAGGCCCGGGTGGCAGGCTCCGTCCCCAGGGTGGGGCCTGCAGGAGGCATCGGATCTATGATTCTCTCTCCTCATTGATGTTTTTATCTCTCTCTCCCTCTCCATTACTCGCTGGAATCAATAAGAATATATATATAGATATATATATATTTTTTTAAAGTGTGGGGAATAAATTCAGATGGTTAAACTGAAGATACTCAACACATTTTAATGAACCATTTTTTTTAAGATGCAAGAGTTGTCTTCAGTTAGATTGGACATTGTTTGAATGTAACTCTCTTTCTAATGATAGAGGAGCTTTAATCAACGTGAGCTTTCTGGTTTGGGATTTGTTAAATGTGGGACATAGCCTGCTGGATATTTTTTAACATTTTAATTAGTTTTACAGTTTTTGGAAACAGAAGGAACATGCAAAAATATAGAAATAAAGAATATCCTTGATGTATTTATATATGTCAGATCCTACATAATAAAAGGGGAATATGCAAACAGACCAAACAGCAGAAGGACAGGTCGCTATGACATGCACTGACCACCAGGGGGGCAGACAACGCAGGAGCTGCCCCTGGTGGTCAGTGCACTCCCACAGGAGGAGCGCCCTCACCACAAGCCGGGCTGAGGGCTGGCAAGCTCAGCAGCCCGCCTCCACTGCAGTGCTGAGATGTCTGACCGCGGCTTAGGCCCTCTCAGGCCTACGCCATCAGCCAGACATCCCCGGGGCTCCTGGACTGTGAAGGGCAATGGCCGGGCTGAGGGAACACGCCCTCCCTGCCAAGTGCACGAATGTCATGCACCAGGCCTCTGGTTTTTATAATGAAAGAATGAAATAAAATACAAAAATGGGTGTAGCTGGGACCGGTTTGGCTCAGTGAATAGAGCATTGGCCTGCGGACTGAAAGGTCCCGGGTTTGATTCCGGTCGGGGGCATGTACCTTGGTTGCGGGCACATCCCCAGTAGGGGGTGTGCAAGAGGCAGATAATCGATGATTCTCTCTCATTGATGTTTCTAACTCTCTATCCCTCTCTCCTCCTCTCTGTGAAAAATCAATAAAATATATTTTTTAAAAATGGGTGTAGTTTATAAGCTTTAAAATCCCCAGCTGCCTACCTAGCATCATGAAATTCAACTTGACATTGAAATAAATATGAAAATGCTCATAAGATACTTAGGAAAAGCATTTACATAATGTCCAAACATCAGAAGCCACTCATATGCCTTTAGGCAAAGCTTCGTGTGTCTTTATGACACTGACATGTAAAATTTCTTCTTCCAGTGAAGTGTGTGGTGCGGGAATCTGTGTATGTCTGTTAGGACAGTGCTCTAATCCCACGTGTGACTGAGCGATATTGTCTCATCACCCACATCCAATAATGTTACAGCAGAAGTAGATCACAATTTCAGTAAGTCAACAGTCCTACGGTTTATTTCAACTGGTATGTAAAAATAATGTTCTTTTTTATTATAAACATTTAAAACAAATCAATATTAAAGTACACACTGAAGAACACACCTCTTACTCTAACTTGTTTTTACAAATTTTGTATCTTTTTTTAGACCTATTTTTGTAGCGGTTAAAAAGTAGTTTTTATTACTAGGTCCTGGTCAAAGTGCTTTATAATACTAACTGTCTCTAGTAAGTAGTATGAGGGTTATTTTTGCAGAAAAGACGTGATTTTCCAAGACCACATCACTAATAAAAGGCAGAGGGGGCGTGCAGCTATTTATTCCTTTTCCTTAGTGAAGGTCCTCAGACTTTTCCATTTTGCCGAGTCGATTATGTCTGTGGCTTTCACCTGTAATCTGGGTCTTTCTGAGTAGGTAGCCTTCCTTTCATTTCCCGGAGAAGAACATTCGGGGTCACGGGGATGGAACAGTTAATGAGCCCGGCAGTACCCCCGTCGGTATGTAACTGCTATAACAGACTTGGCAGCCCCGCGGGCGAGCAGCCATGTGGCGTGAGAAAGAGGGAAGAGCAGGGCTGAGGCGGGACAATGGGTCTGGCCTGGCTCTCTCCTCGGGGGCCGGGAGCCAATCACAGGACCATGCAGGAGGCATCCAGGCCGCAGAGAATGTGCATGAGTTTGAGCCAAACTGCCCAGAAGCAAAACCGCAAGGACCGAGCACATGCTCCGGAGAACGGCCGTTCCCGTTACTCTTCACATCACAGTCAAGGGAGAGGAGAGGGAGGGTCCTGAGAGCCCCGGGGGAGAAGGGGGAGGGGGAGAGGGGGGAGGGGGAGGGGGAAGGGGGAGGGGGAGAGGGTGAAGGGGGAGAAATGGAGGGGAGGAGGCTGGAGGGGAGGAGAATGGAGTGGGAGAGAATGGAGGGGGAGAGAACGGAGGGGGAGAGGATGGAGGGGGAGAGGGTGGAGGGGAGGAGGGTGGAGGGGGAGAGGATAGAGGGGGAGGGGATGGAGGGGAGAAGGATGGAAGGGAAGGGGGGAAGGGGGAGGGAGGGAGAAAGAAAGTGAAGCCAGGACCTCTCTGTGATCAGATAGAGGGAGAGGAAGAGAGGAGACTCTTTACAGGGGTGGGTGAGGGCAGTTAGCAATTAGCTCTGACCGCACCTGGGGATGGTGTTGGGCAGGGAGATAACCATGGGGCTTCTGAGCGTGCGGGGGCTCAGGAGACAGCTCAGGCCTTCAGGGGTCTGTTATCTGAGCTGCACAGGCAGCTCCTGCAGGCGAAGGCTGACCTTTGTCCAGGAAGTCGCCTGCCTGGGCCTGACCCCTGGCCTGACCCCTTTTAGTTAGAGACGCTCTCACTTCAGACCCCGCAGGGACTCTGTGGGCAGCTGCCGGTGAGCCGAGCTCAGAGGAGCCCCCCCCCCCCCCCGGGAGGGCAGTCCTCGGTGCAGGGAGGGACACTGCTCCGGGGGCATCATGCCCAGGAGGCAGCGGCGGCAGCCAGACCCTCTGTGCGGGGCGGGCTGCTGCACTGTGTGGGCGCCTGCGGAGGGCGCCCCTCTCAGCTCCGCGCCAGCTGTGAGCTGGTCCCCAGCCTCTGGGCACGAATGCACTTCCTCCCGCTTCCTGGTGACAAAACCGAAGTCATGGCCACTGGGGCCAGGGCCCAGTCCTATTCATTTCCCGGGTCCTTCTGGGTAACTGCTCCCACCCCATCTTGCATTGGGGTTCTCTATTTCTAGCACATGGATGAGCGGGGTAATAAGTAAGGGTGGATATGAATTTGTTAATACTCCGGCGAGCCTTTCAAGGCAATCATTGGGATATCTGGGCCCACAGCGGCCAGCAGAACCCCTGCCTGACCCTTCCCGTCCCAGCCCCAGAGAACCCCTCCCGGCCCCCCACCCGGGCCCAGGGAGTCACTGTGGCTGCGTGGGAGCCAAGGTCTCCAGTGTTGGAAGCGCTTCGATGTCCTCGAAATAAAGAATGGCATCGATTGGATTCATGACACTTTCAGGTGAAATAGACAATTGGTTTCAATTATACAACATCATGTTTGTAATCAATACATCACATATTAACTTCAGAAAAATACCTGCTGAAGGCATCATTTTAATTGATAATTTATGCAAATTGTTCTTGTAAGTTATTTACTGAAGATTCCCCTGCTTCAGTTGTCCTCCACATTGTAAATGCAGAGCTAACTATCTGCATGAGTGGTAAAGCAGATAAGTGAGCTTCCACATCCTGGGCCGCACGTGGGCATTGGAATAATCACAGTCCCGGTAATCCCCCTTTCCAAGTAAAGACAAATGTTGGCATTTTGCTTTCGGACAGAACACATCCTGACATATTTGCAATTGCCAAAGTATTTACATTCATGCTGGCACTTCTCCTCCTGCATAAGTCTCTGCTGTTTCGATGTAACACAATTTTAAAAGACTTGACAATATAGTTTCATGTTATTAATTAACCCCACCTGAAGAAGTGGGAGGCCAAATATGCAAAAATAGTAACACCCCTGGTAAAGTAGGAATGTGGAATGTTTGGAAGTGGTTTTATTGTACTTTTGGAAGCTGTGTCGGCGGGAGGTATGTGGAGACTTTCGTATGATTCTTTGTGAACATGTGCTATTCTAACAGCTATTGTTCCCTTCCTCCCGTTACTCCTTCTTGGGACAAATAATTGCTCTTTATTTATATTACTTCACGATGTTTCCTAAGTTGTGGTATAAATCAAAATCCTTCCCCCGTTATACATTTAAAGTAAATTTCTTAGACAGAACGTAATAGAAACTCTGTTATAAACCTTTGAGTCAAACAATGAGAAGGTACGTTAAAAATGCCCAGGAAGGAAGTAGGAAATTATTTAAAATAAAAGTCTACAAAAATAACTCCACAAACAATATGTAACATTCCCACATACAAACGAAAAGTTGCTAACATCAAAGACAGGAAATACTTCATGAATTGGCCAAAATCCAGTTCTAAGAAGTCAGAAGTCTCCAGCAATAGAGAAATTAAACCACACGCACACATACACACACTCACACACACACACGTACACTCATACACACGTACACTCACACACACATTCACATACACACACACTCACTCAGATACACACACACACACACACACACACGCACACGTACACTCACATACACTCACACACACATTCACATACTCACACACACTCACTCAGATACACACACACATGCACACACACGTACACTCACGCACACACACACACACGCACAAGTACACTCACACACAGGCACACACACGCACACACACGTACACTCACATACACACGTACACTCACACACACATTCACATACTCACACACTCACTCAGATACACACACACACACACGTACACACACACATTCACATACACACACACTCACTCAGATACACACACGCGCACACACACGTACACTCACACACACACACACACACACACACACACAGGCTGTGCAGACGTTTTCTGGTAGGTTAAAGTTTTCTGTTTCCAAAATAAAGAAAATTGCATTTTAAACGTAATAAAATGGCAAGTCAGCAAATTAGGTTGTTTCTTTTAAGCATTTTGTTTGAAGAGACATTACAATCACTAAGGGAACCCCAGCGGGTGTGGCCCCTTGACTGAGTGTCGCCTATGAACCAAGAGGTCAGAGTTCGATTCCCGGTCAGGGCACAGGCCCCAGTTGCAGGCTCGATCCCCAGTGTGGGGCGTGCAGGAGGCAGCTGATCCATGATTCTCTCTCATCACTGAGGTTTCTATTTCTCTCTCCCTCTCCCTTCCTCTCTGAAATCAATAAAAGAAATATATTTAAAAAGAACTAACTTATTGAAAATGACATTTTTAAAATTTCTTGCCAAATTGATTCCTTTGAGCAAAGTGAACAGCAAAGCTCCTCTTGCGTGTTTAGCTAACACACATGTGACAGCGTGGGGGTTAAAGCACGGCCCACCCCGCCACCCTTTCCCGGCCGGGGCCAGCCCCTCCCTCTGCTACGCACCAGCATGGCGTCAGGAAAAGACAAAGATGCAGCTTCGAAGCCACGAGGCTGGCACTTTAACACTGAACCCGCTGAGGGTCAATGCAAGGAAAGAGCATGCGGACAATTACAGGAAGCCACATGAAAACCGAAGGCGAAGACTAACCTTAAACGTAGCGACAGAAAAACAAGGGGCACATTACCTTTAAAGGAGTAACAGAAAGTCCTGAAGATAATTTTTTAAAAATATATTTTATTGATTTTTTTTACAGAGAGGAAGAGAGAAGGATGGAGAGCTAGAAACATCGTTGAGAGAGAAACATGGTCCAGCTGCCTCCTGCACTGGTACATCCAAGGTACATGCCCTTGACCAGAATCGAACCCGGGACCTTTCAGTCTGCAGACCAATGCGCTACCCACTGAGCCAAACCAGTTTCGGCCTGAAGATGATTCTTAACAAGATGAATGGAAAGAAGCATATTCAGAAATGATATTTTAACAGTGCTGAAAAAAAAAAAATCCCCACTGAGAATCCTATCCCAGCAAAAATAATCTAAAATCTAAGAAAAAAATAAACATTTGTATAGATAATCTGAAAGGAATCATCAATAGCAGCAGACCTGCAGTAAATATATATAAACACACTGACACACACACACACAACACACACACTCTTAAATATTTACTTTTATTGATTTCAGAGAGGAAGGGAGAGGGAGATAGAAACATCATTGATGAGAGAGAATCATTGATCGGCTGCCTCCTGCACGCCCCCTATTGGGGATGGAGCCTATACCCCGGGCCTGTGCCCTGACCTGGGATCAAGCCGTGACCTCCTGGTTCACAGGTCCATGCTCCGCCGCTGAGCCACGCCGGCCAGGCTGGTTCTGTCATTCCTGACGAGCTGACCGGCATGCCTGGGACCCCGCCGGGAGGAACGCCAGCTGCCAAGCATATTGGTTCCCGGTACGTTTGGGAAACAAGGACGTGGGAACTGGGAGGATCATGGACCCCGTGAACCTGAGATGAACAGATCTGGGCACTGGGCCGGCCTCCGGGGTGGACTGCCTGAGTGGGCGCCGGGCCCTGCTGGCCTCCGGCCTGGCTCCCTGCTCGCCATCGCCTGTGGACGGGAGACTTCGCCACGAGGCCCCTGCATTTCCACTTCGCCTGGCTCCATGCATCAGCTTCCTCTTTTTTAATATATATAATTGATTTTTTACAGAGAGGAAGAGAGAGAGATAGAGAGCTAGAAACATCGATGAGAGAGAAACATCAATCAGCTGCCTCTTGCTCACCCCCTGTTGGGGATGTGCCCACAACCAAGGTACATGCCCTTGACCGGAATCGAACCTGGGACCTTTCAGTTCGCAGGCCGACGCTCTATCCATTGAGCAACACCGGTTTCGGCATAGGTGACTTTTAAACACCAGCACTGACTTATCCAAGAAGAGAGACCCCAGGGGTCCCCAATGACACGGCCTTCAGCCTGCTGCTCTGCAGAGCCTGTGACACAAAGCCCGTCTGCCTCTGCAGAGCACCTGCCCGTAGGGGACCTGGGACCGAAGCCCGGCCTGGTGTGCAGCCTCCACAGGCTCAGCTCCATTTGCAAACAGCTCGTCACCTGGAGGTGTTCTTGCTTTTTCTTTGAGGCTGCGGCCAGGCATTCAAAGAGCAGGAGAAACAGCAGGACCTTCTGTGCCGGCTGCTCCCCGTCCGCGGGGAAGGTCGCCGGCAGCTCCAGGCACTGAGCCAGGCGGGCCTGCTCCGGCCGGGACCCCGGGAGCCGCCGATGGAGATGGTGGAGCCACGGTGCTGGTGTCTGTCAGTGCTGGGCTCAGACTCTCCGGTATGTCAACTGCTTTGACACGTCGGATGATTTGTTTACATTAATAAACAGCGTGCTGAGGTGCAGGCCTGGTTTTAAATAGCTTACATACATCAACCTGTCTGGTCTGAGAACACAGCCCCAGGAGGTAAACCCGTACCCTCCCCCTCTTTATTACCTGAGAGAGGGAAGCAGAACAGCCCCTCTGCCAGGGCCCAGCAGGGCCGGTGCTGGCACCCGTTCGCCTAGCCCTGCGGTCGGCAAACCGTGGCTCTGGAGCCGCATTTGACCGCCATCTCCACTTCTTCTAACGCCACTTCTCCAAAATAGATTCACCCAGCTGAAACCGGTGTGGCTCAGTGGATAGAGCGTGGGCCTGCCAACTGAAAGGTCCTGGGTTTGATTCCAGTCAAGGGCATGTACCTTGGTTGCAGGCACATCCCCAGTAGGGGATGTGCAAGAGGCAGCTGCTCGATGTTTCTCTCTCATTGATGTTTCTAACTCTCTCTCCCTCTTCCTTCCTCTCTGTAAAAAATTAATAAAATATATTTCCAAAACACAGATTCGCCCAGGCCAAAAACAAACTTCTGCACACGGGCCACGAAGTTCCAATCGCACTGTCCGTGCTCGCCCGCACGTGGTGTTTTGTGGAAGAGCCACACTCAAGGGGCCAAAGAGCATGTGGCTCACAAGCTGCAGTTTGCCAACCACTGGCCTAGCCCCGTCTCAGTGAGACAGCAGACTTCTGTCTGCACGCGGCCTCTGATTACGTGGGACTGCGGTTAAACCTTTATTAGACCCACTGACCGTATCTGTTTAGGTTAATGCTAGCTAAGGGTACAACGGTTCAGATGCAATTTCAGAATTCTGAGGCAATAAAACTGATTGTATTCCAGGCACTCGTTTCACGGGTGGAGATATGAAAACGTAGCCATGTTCCCCCACGCCAGCTCGTCCGATACAGCCAGGCGGACTTCGTATGCATAAGCTCCTGTGCACATGTCCAATGAACATTTCATGTGGCCTAATAAAGAAAAACGCTACCATTTGCACGAAGGAAGGTTCATTTTCTTTCTTTCTGCTTGCTTAATTTTTCCCAAGTGGTTATTTGGGAGAATAATGTTTTCTCGCTCCATTTCGTTTTTGCCCACCTTTCACCCATTTAATTGAAATATAATAGTAGATTTAGTAACATAGCGAAAGGGATTTGTGCTCTTTTTATAGTTGTGTCACCGATAAAGAAATTATTTTGCTCATGCAAGAGCAAGTCTAGTGACTAGTCAATCGCAAAGGCAGCACGTAGGTCGCAGGTAAAACCTCGTTGGCACAGAAATATGTCAGCTCTGACTTTTCTGCACGCAGTGGATGACAGCATAGGGCCCAGGAGGGAGCCTGCTGGAATGCAGACTCCCAGGCTCGGCCTGAGACTCGCTGAGTTCGCCACAGCATCTGAACAGAATCCCGTGTGCTGGGCCCTTGTCCCAGCCTTACAAAGGGGTTCTCGGCAATCTGGAGAAAGGGGCTGATGTGTAGATTCAAGAAGCAGTCCAAAGACAAAGGATAATTGTGAAAGGCGTTGGGGGTCAGAGGTGCTTCAGCTAAAGCCCTGGTTGACAAACTGAGGCTCGCGAGCCACATGCGGCTCTTTGGCCCCTTCAGTGTGGCTCTTCCCCAAAGTACCATGACCTGGGTGAGTCTATTTTGAAGAGGTGGCATTAGAAGAAGTTTAAGTTTAAAAAATGTGGCTCTCCAAAGAAATTTCAATCGTGGTGCTGTTGGTATTTGGCTCTGTGGACGAATGAGTTTGCCAACCACTGGGCTAAAGGAACTGAAGACTGCCTCCTTGACTCAGGACCCTGTGCTTTTATTAACACAGTTTGTCCTAAAGCAAGGTGGGCAGGGTTTACAGAAGCATTGTCAGATGGAATAGCCTACAGCTGTTCAGGTGTTTGGCCAACAGGAGGCAGTAACCTGCTCTGAGCTGTCTGGCAGCAGACCATTATCCCATTCAGGTTTGGGGGAGCTGCCCTCAGCCATCCTAGAAGACCCAGCCCTGCTGACGCGCTGGAATGGTCCGGCACCCTCGGAGCTGTGGGCACGCAGGCGGAGTACTGCTCAGCCGCGTCTTCCTTTCCAGTGGCTTAAGGCCCCGTAAGGAGCCGGAATCTGGCTCATTATCCGTGATTAGCAACCTTCGAGGGGTGGGGAAGGAACCTTGACGCTTCAACTCCAAGTGACGGATTTCAAACTGGGAACCGCCCCTGCTGGGGCCCTGAGCCCTCCCCTTCTCCACGAAGCTCCTTGGGAATCCCTGACACCCGCTGAGCCGCACGCAGTCCAGTGTGGGCGCCTGGCACAGCTCAGGAGGGCTGCTCGTTTGTGAGTCTTGCTCCTCTTTCTCTTTTCCCCCCTGCGGATTATGTTCCCCTTTACAGTTCTGTGGAATCAAAACTCGGTAAAATCAAAGAAGTTACAGGCATTGAAATATTTCACGATTTGCCATGGAGTTCTCTCTAAATTATGCTTTAACATAATTTAGAATTTATTTGGAACAGATTTAGCAATGTTCCAGATGTGATTCAGGTCAACTCCTTCGAAATATGTCACGAATCAGGTAACTAATGTTCCTGAGAGACAATCGAAGAGATCCGGAGGCTAATATGCAAACAGACCGAACGGCGGAACAACTGGTCACTATGATGCGCACTGACCACCAGGGGCAAAGTTCAACGCAGGGGCTGCCCCCTGGTGGTCAGTGCACTCCCACAGGGGGTCGCCGCCCAGCCAGAAGCCAGGCTCATGGCTGGCGAGCGCAGCAGCAGTGGTGGGAGCCTCTCTCACCTGCACAGCAGTGTTGAGGACCCCTCGGGGGATGTCTGACTCCTGGGAGCGGCCTAAGCTGCAATCAGACATCCCCCAAGGGGTGCTGGCCTGCGAGAGGGCGTGGGCCGGGCTGAGGGACCACCCCCCTCCCTCGTGTATGAATGTTGTTTCCTGGGCCTCTAGTTACATATAAACACGACTAAACCAGTTACAACCAGAGTGTGCTGAGCACGAATCTTCATAGTAAAACCATGTGATTCTCAGGTGCAAGCACTTCTAACATGGATGCGACACACCCAGGTTCTGCCTCGGTGTCACCTGCACAACCCATCTATCCTGTCAGGCTTCTGGCCCAACCTGTACCAGAGTGACTAAAGCTCTCAAGCAGGTTGTCTGGAGAATAATAAAGTCTTGATTTTTGCAAAAACGTTCTGTGTGTAATTCTTCAGATCTAAAGGAAATGAAAGGCGGGGATCTGTATTCTCACATCAGTAAGATAAATCATGTCACAGTCATAATGGAAGTGGAAGCATTTGTGGGAAAATTCTGAACTGTGTAAGACACATCGTTTACATTCATCTTCACAAAAATGAGGCTCTCTTTCGCCATCTTAAAAACAAATATTGTCCAGTGGGTGTGGCTCAGGGGTTGAGCATTGACCTATGAACCAGTAAGTCATGGTTTGATTCCTGGCCAGGATACAGGACCAGATTTTGGGCTTGATCCCCAATAGGGGGCGTGTAGGAGGCAGTCAGCGAGTGGTCCTCTCTCATCATTGCTGTTTCAGAGACATTAATATCTCTCTCTCCCTCTTGGAAATCCATAATATGTAGACTTCATCTTATAAAATTACTGTAGTTTAATTCTATAAACTTAGGAAGTAAGCCTGGATTTTGTAAGAAGGATACATTTTTTAAATGATATGCTTTTAAAATGTTAGTTAAGGTTATATTTCATGATAAAAGTAATCAATATTATTTTACATCTTGACATCCTATCTCAATACAGAAAGACAGTGAGGAAAAGAACAGTTTTCTATAAAATGGTGCAAGTGGATATTAAACTATTACTATTTGCATTTTAAACAATAATGTGTAAAGAAATGAATACCTTTTAAAAATTATTACAAGAGACGAATATTAGATGCTTATGTACTATCTGAAAGCAAGTGTTGTTTAGGTAGAGATGCCATATGTTGAAATGAAGGAGTTTGAGCTAATTGGGTGAAGTGAGATACATTAGGGAAAGAATGCCTTCAGATTGAGACATGAGCGAAGTTGAAGGCTTAAAGTGAAGGAGAATGAGGGGCCAAATCGCCCACCAGCTCGCTGATGCCTGAAATTGAAGTGTGGAGGCAGAATTCATTCCACCTGCAGCTCTCACTTCTTGCTAAATTGCCTTTCATAGCTCAGTAAGACCTGCCTCTTTTAAATTGCAGATGACTTGACAGGTAGAGAGAATATCGAATATCGTCATAGCCACACTCAGGTTCCCTAAAGGGGGCGTTTAAATATGGATGACGCCTGGGTGGGAGCCTCATTAGTCGGAATCCCAGCAGTCAAGGCTGCTATCTAAAGGCTGTCCACAGCTCCTGGGGGAAGAGCGGGTCACTGTGAAGTAGATGGTGTTTGTTTAGAATCGTTTAAGTGAGTCACTTCAGCGGTGTGAACTGTAGGCGCTGAAGACTCCGTCTGTCGCTTCTGTTGCCATTGTTTCCTCAGGAAGGCTCTCCCCTAACTAGTCTTGGTGGGCAGAGTTCAGAGTCCGCTGAACAGGGGATGGGAAAGTTTGCCTCAAACCTGGGAGCCTGGCAGCATGAGGGACACAGGAATGATTTCTCTGTGGTAGAGTTCTGCTATATCCACTCTGTGGGTGGGAGCTGCTCTGTAGAGTTTTATTTTCTAATTGGTGATATAGAACCACCACATTTAAAAAAATATCTTATTAATTTTTTTACTGAGAGGACGGGAGAGGGATAGAGAGTCAGAAACATCAATGAGAGAGAAACTTCAATCAGCTGCCTCCTGCAAACCCCCTACTGGGGATGTGCCCGCAACCAAGATACATGCCCTTAACCAGAATGGAACCTGGGACCTTTCAATCCGCAGGCCAACACTCTATCCACTGAGCCACACTGGTTAGGGCTAGAGGTTTGTTATATCCACTCTGTGGGGGGAGCTGGCCCGGGCTCTATAGAGTTTTGTTATAGCCTCTCTGTGGGTTGAAATTCGATCTTACTCTGGCCTTTTAAAGGCAAAGGGCACTGGATGCCACCTAAGGAAAGCCATGTTCCAGGGATAATGGGGGGGGGGGGGAGAGCTGGTGGAACCCATGTGTGAAACCTCATTAAAACAGCATTAACCACCAACAAGCCGATCGGGTTGGGAGCGGGTGGGTTTTCTCCCTGGAAATGCCACTTCACACGCTTCTGTCTAAAGGTGACATCACACTGCGTATCCAGCGGTAACTCCCGTTTGTTTGGGTTCGTGGTTTCCGCTGCACCCATGCTGGCGGGGGAAGCACCTGCCAGGTTCTGCCGTCGGACTGCGCTGTGGGTCCCTGGCTGAGGAGCATTTAGGTTCCTTCACTATTTCCATCCAGGCTTTAGACAAAGACAGAGCAGGGAGGCCAGGCGGCTTCACTCTGGGGTAGACTACCTTTTCTAAGACCCGTCCCCCCTCATCAGCTCTGAGGACAGGGCCACCCCTTCCTGTCTCAGCCTGTCATCGGTGAAGGGAGATCCAATTATCACTCCCTCAGGGAGAGGTTCTGAGACCCAGGAGCTCACACAGGTAAGGCGTTTACGGCACAACAGGCTGCACAATAATGCTGCCTCGCATTATTATAAATTCTTTTTCGAAACATTCTCATATATGTGTCTTCTACACACCTGTGTGAGTTTCTGTAGGAAGTGCTGAGTCTTAGATCCCATGTGTGTCTCTAATTTTATGAGCGGCTGCAGACTCTACAGATACTGCAAAACTGCTTTCCCAAGGAGACTTTACAGATTACACTCCCCTCGGCAAGGGATGGGGATTCCTTCCTGCCCACTCCCTCTCCAGCACCGGGCATGTGCAAGGCGTTTCCCAAGACTGAGTGGAACGCCGTGTTATGGGGGCCTTTTCTTCTTAAGTCCCTAGTGACACGGAGAGCAAGCACTGCCCTCTGCCTACTGACTCCCTGGGCTTCTCCCCTGGCTGTTTGCCGATTCCCAGCCCTTCTTGTTGTTTCTGTTTTAGTTAAATTGACTTTCATCACCTCACTGGTTTGCAGGGAGCGTTAGTAGTTCAGAATAGTAAGAGTGGCTGGAATGTTCACATTTTAGTAAAAGTTTAAAATTTCAGCGTAAGGTTACCGTTTAGCAAAGATGGCACATTTCATGCCTGTTTAATAAAGTTATTTTATCTGCTACCATTACGTCTGGAAGTGACACAAGTTGCTCTGATGTTATTTACCCCCCTAAGATTAAGTTTTTATAGGTGTGGTAATACAGAAGGTAATATTTTGTCCCAATTTTTCTAGCATAATTTATAAAATAGACTGCTAAATACACGAGACAGATCAGCACTAGGAAATGACCAAGCTGAGTACACACGCAGGGGAGGGGACCCCAAATACACGGGAGAGCCAGAGACCCAGCCACCAGGGGTTCCCACACTGAGGTCCCCCAGGGGGGCCGGCCAGGTTCCCACAGGCAGTACCGGGGCAGCCGCTCCGGGGCTGCGGGGTGGGGAACACTCTGAACCAGGCCACAGCGCTCTGTCCTGAGCGCCTGGCCTCGGGGGACTCTGTGACCGAGCCCAGCCTGGGGGGATCGGACCTCAGGGACCGAGCCAGGAAACTGCCCAACTGCGCCGAGCCGCCATCCTGTCCCCTGCCACGGGCTGGGGAGCCGAGAGGCCCCGAGTCCCAGGCCGGAGCGCGGGCTCCCTGAATCCGAGACCAGCACAGCCCGGGCGCTCCTCCTGCCCCCCACACCCAGTCACTGAACGCCTGTCTGCCCAGCACCTCGTGTCCTGCCAGGAGAGAAAGGGCAGGGCGTCCCGGAGGCGGGTCCCGCGGGCCAGCGGGCCGGGCAGGAAGGAGCCAGGAAGCCCCTGGACAGTGGAATCGGGAAACAGACAATGTTTAAGCAAGGCCAGGCCACGGGAGCCACGCACAGCCAGCGAATGGACACAGGTGTTACCTCC
Organism: Pipistrellus hanaki; assembly: GCF_964339955.1. Lineage (NCBI taxonomy): Eukaryota > Metazoa > Chordata > Mammalia > Chiroptera > Vespertilionidae > Pipistrellus > Pipistrellus hanaki. The sequence continues at coordinate 86,136,148 of NC_140510.1, forward strand.
CCGCATGGGAAAATGACCTTCTACGTACCGTCTGGGTGATGAACGAGTCAGCGGTAAGCACGGCCAAAGGCGTGCGAGGAGGGGAAGAGCTCTTCAGTGGAATCAGGTGGACGGAGGCCACAGACGTTCTCTGTATTCACTGTCAGTGAGGCTGTTACTGACCTCCATTGGCCTCAGCTTCCTCACTGACATCCACAGGTTAACGTCCACTTTACCCGCAGCTCCTTCTGAGGACCAGGTGAGTGGTCAGTGCAGTGTTTGGCTTAGTAGCCATGGTGATGCATACAGATCAATGCTATAATCCCTCCATGTTACTCTCTAGCCAACTAATTACCAGATAACCAGTTACTGCTGATGTATTATTTTCATGCCTATATACATTTTTAGAAATTATTTTTATTTTTAATAGGCCCTTATTTTATTTTTCTGAAACTTAGAGAAAAATCTGGCTCGTTATAGAAATATAGTTCAGCTAGGTATATGCATACTATCTATTACCATTTAGTCACATTTATTATATGTAACATTGTCTTCTTGGCCCACGTGTCAGTAACGTATCCCCAAACCAGTGAGCTCTGACGGCCTTATGGATGCATTGAAGTGCTCTCGGGCTGTGACAGAATGAAGGATGGCCATAGGGCTTCCCATCAACACCTGCGCGATGGACACGTTCTAAACACGGCAGCAGGAGCTCACAGGTGGGCAGCCACGCAGTGACTCACTAAAAACAGCACATTTAAAACTTTTCCATTTATTTGTTGATTTATTTTTAGAGAGAGAGATAGAGAGAGAGGCGAGGGGAGAGCGAAACAGGGGTGTGCTGTGTCGCTCCTCCATGCATGTGTTGGTTGCTTCTTGCAGATGCTGACCAAACGTCGAACCCGTGGCATTCTGGGACAGCACTCTGGCCAACGGAACAGGGAGTTTGGAAATGGACCTTTACAACGGTTTTAATACGCACTCAGGGCAGAAAGAACTTGGCAAATACCGCGGCTGGAGAATATTTCACTTTCAATAACGCATCTCTACCACCGACGTCTTTAGGAGAAGTTGCTTATGATCAGAATCCATCCACCAAACGAGGTCCCCAGCCCCAGCGGCTCCTGAAACCTTCGAGCACCGACCTCTCAGCTCTGAGTCCCCCGCGCTCCTGGGACGTGTCCCTCCGTCTCGAACGAAAGTCAGCGGGGCACGCTGCATCCTTCTCACGCTGTGACTCTCTCTGACCACCACCCTTTGACAATCGAGCTTAAACAATATGTTTATCATCATTGAATCATTTCCTGAAGGTAATCCCATCCTTTCCCTTTCTAGCGTGGCGGAAATACGTCCATCCTCTCTAAGCTAGCACTTGGGATCAACCACAGGTTGTTGTTTTTTTTTGGGTTTTTTTGTATAAATTTAAGTCCTCGGTGAAAACTTTTGACTTTTTATCTTGAAAGTAATGAACAACAGATGGCAGAGTTGACAAAAATGGAAATTGTGGGTCTTATTTCAGTATGTTGAACCGGGCTTAGGAGACGTTGTTAAACGGATATTAGCGCTGGCCTTCCTGACCCGCGAGGCCTGGGACATGCCGAGGACGGCACTGAAGACGGATCTGGAGCTCGAGCAGGAGAAAGAGGCCCGGGAGCCCTGGACATCAGCCTGGCACAGCGGCCACGGTCAGCTTAGTTGTTGGACCGAGAAGACTCCGGTGCGACAGATTACAGGAAACGCCTCCCGGGCTGTGCTCCCAGCAGGAGGGGCGGTGGCAGGGCTGGCCGGCAGCTGTGACATCACACTGCGCTCCCCTCTGACATCCTGACCGCAGTCCCGCCCACGGAGAGGGCGGCGGCCACTCCTTCCCGGAGGACAGGGCGTCAGGCAAGTGGCAAGGTTGCCATCTTGCTAAACCCAGTTCCCACACTTAGGGTTAATGCGCGCATGAAATCCACCGTGTGGTGGGTCGCCCACTGCTGTAGAAAGCGATGTCCTTGCGGGATCTGCCTCTGACGGAAACCTGTGACGTTCTGATCTCAACAACCGGCCACGGCGGGAACGCATGGGGCCGAGAAGCCCAGCGGCTACGGGTCCGCTCTGTACACTGCGATCAAAATGTCAAGGACGCAGAAAGCAAATGGTGCAAAAGGTGTCTTTCAGGATCGATTCCGCTAAGAAAACAACCACAGGCCGCTGCGAAACGCCGCCCCAGAGGGGAGGCCCTCACGGCTTCCAGGGAGGGTCCGAGGGAGAGCTTCTTCTCGCCAGCCCTTTCCCCGGGGACATTCCCTGGGGTCGGGTGTTGAGCAGACAGAGGGATCTTAGATTCATGGGGATCTCCGGCTCCAGCCACGGGCAGTCCGGGCATCTGTCCTTTCAGGCAGAGAGAGACCTGCCTTTGAAGTGGAATCACAATGAGTTTCCTAATTTTCATAATTAAATATCAACTAAGATAATGTCACGCCTGGCGTGTAGAATCTGTGGACTTTTCCCACTTGGTCCGTGAGGGGTCCCAGCTCAGAGGGCTGAGCGAGTGGGGCCTGAGGCTTCCAGAACGCGGGAGGGGAAGGCTGCAGGCAGGCCGGGCTGGGGGCGGGGACAGGAGGCCCCCAGCTCCACTGGGGGCAGGAGAGCCCCCCACCCCCTGTGGGGACAGGAGCGGGTACCGGGCTGTGCGGGGCGGCATGCTGGCTGAGATGCTGGGACTTCACTTCGCTGTAAACTAGGCAGTGCCTTGGGCAGGCAGAGCCCAGTACGTGGCTTCACAGAGCCCAGGCCGCAGCGATTGTGATGGAAAATTCCAGGAAACCGCAGTGAGCTGAGGGACTGGCTGCGTCCCAGGTGCATCGAGGCCTCTGCGTGGGCAGCTCCTGGGGGACCAGGGGGCTGGGGTGACAGGGTGGGGTGGGGTGGAAGATGGGCCCCAGTCCTCAGGGAGAGAATGGCCCCTCGGGGCCTGGGCCCGCGCCTCTCCCAGGAACAGACGGTCTCATTTTTGGGGCAGAAGATGTTCTTTGGAAACCAGCACTCTAACCGCGGACACACACTAATCAGCTCTGCTCACAGCATCCAACCCTCAGACCCCAGCGCCTCCGGTACCTTCCCCTGCCTCGGGGCGCCTTCCCCTGCCTCGGGGTACCCTCCTCTGCCTCGGGGCGCCCTCCTCTGCCTCGGACCCGCTCCTGCATGGAGACCTTGGCCTTGAGAGGGTCTGTAAGCTCTCCTCCCCCTACAGGAGGCTGCAGCTCCAGAGCCGCTCGGAGAACCGCTCTGTGTGTTTACAGCAGCTGTGAGACTGCGAACGTTCTAGACAACAACAAGGCTCACGATCTGAAACGAAGTTACCGAGTACAAAGAATATATTTTGTTATAAAGTCAACTAAGAAAGACTATAAGCTACTAGAATCCAAACATGCATATTTTATAAGAAGGACTATGTCATTAAGAATTTTGGCCCCAGCTGGTTTGGCTCAGTGGATAGTGTCGGCCTGTGGCCTCTAAGGGTCCCAGATTCCATTCCGGTCAAGGGCAGCCAATCAGTGTTTGGCATATACATTATATGTTAATTTACAATCATACATACTCCAAACAATGACACACACCACAGCTTAACGCCAGCCTGCATTCCTATGGAAGAGCGGTTCTCCACCTTCCTGATGCTGCAACTCTTTAATGCAGCTCCTCATGTGGTGGTGACCCCAACCGTAAACTTATTTTCGTTGCTACTTCATAGCTATGATTTTGCTACTGTTATGAATCGTAATGTAAATATCTGTGTTTTCCGGTGGTCTGAGGCTCTACAGCTGCAGTTCTCGACTTGTGGGTCGCGACTGCTAGCAGGTCATCTAAGACCTTCGGATGAGAAAACTGTGGGACGTGTACACCATGGAATACTATGCAGGCGTCAAAAAGAAGAATCTCTGACCTGTGAGACAGCCTGGAGGGACCCGGAGAGCATTGTGCTGAGCGAAATAAGCCAGGCAGAGAGGGACAAGATCCCATGATCTCACTCACACGTGCAATCTAATGAACACAATAACCTGAGCAACCAAACGGGACCAGAGGCAGGGGTGCCTGGAACAGACTGGCGGATCTCAGAGGGGAAAGAGGAAGAGAGGAACCAGAGAACGTATATGCACGTATGCACAGCCCAGGACACACACAATAGCGTGGGGAAGGCTTGCGGGGGGGGGGGGGGGGGGGGCCTGGGTGGAGGGAGGTGTGGGGGAAAATAGGGGACAGCTATAGAAAATAGAAGTAAAAATAAAAAAATAACTTAAAAATAAACTTAAAAAAGGAAAAAAGATCCATTTCTAAAAAACATAAGAGAAATGGATATGGCAAATTAGGAAAACAATTGAAACAAACTAAACTGCATTTATGTAGTTTTTAAAAATGTAAACTAAATGTGTTAATAGAATATGTAACTGAAATGTAATAAATTCTTAACTCCAACAAAAATAATCAAGCAAAATAACCTAAAGAGCTCACTAAAGAGTTAAAGATATAAGCACATAATTTCTGGGCAAAACGTTATTCTTGTAATAGAAAATCTCACAGTTACTTGATTTCTGCCATCTAATTTTACTTCTCTCCGAGAATGAGCCCATTAAAAATACTTTATGACCTACAGTTCAGACGTTTAATTCTGTTCACACATGAGCTAATGTGCACCCTGAGCTGGCTTTTCAGTGTTAAGGTAGATTAAGGTTTTTCCTTTCTGATTCTCAACTATAAATTTATATATAATTCATCACTGGATAACCCTAGCCCCACGGTAAAAGCATTGTAATATGTGGGTGAGTCATAAGATAGGAGATACTGCTCTGACTTAGCTGATTTTCTTTCCTCACCTATGAAGACTTCATTATTCTTTTTTTAAAAAAAAATTTGTGTGTGTTAATTCTCACCCAAGGATATTTTCCCATTGTTATTCAGAGAGAATGGAAGGAGTAGAAGGGGAGGGAGGAGAGAGAGAGAGAGAGAAAGAGAGAGAGAGAGATCAATCGGTTGCCTCCTGCACGGGGCCCTGACTGGGGAGTACTGAACCGGCAGCCCAGGGGTGTGCACTTGACTGGGGATTGAACCCTCGACCCTTTGGCAGGTGCAGGCTCCACAGGGAGGCACAGCCAGAGGCAGACCGGGGAGCCAGAACGCTCCCTCAGCGGGAACATCTGTAGGCTGCCTGCATTTCACTCCGTGCTGTCCACGGAAGATTATCAATTATTTTCCTCTCCCCAGGGGACGGAATGCATTCCTGTTCTCTTAGTAACATGTTAAGACAGTGGTCGGCAAACTCATTCATCCACATTTTTGGGGGGTTCCTTTACTCTGAAAAGATACTCTTGCTCCCAAATGCCGTATGCAAGAACTGTGCTTATTTACTATTATTATTTTAAAATATATTTTATTGATTTTTCACAGAGAGGAAGAGCGATGGACAGAGAGTCAGAAATATTGATCAGCTGCCTCCTGCACACCCCTGGGGATATGCCCGCAACCAAGGTACATGCCCTTGACCGGAATCGAACCCGGGATGCCTCAGTCAGCAGGCTGATGCTCTATCCACTGAGCCACACCAGTTCTGACAAGAACTGTGTTTAAACCAACCGCGTAGGGAAGGACATGAAGAGTAGCTGATGCACATACGTAACCAGAGAGAGAGATAAACAGCACAGTGATCTTTTCAAACCCCTATTATTGGCATCTGGGATGCGCTCAGGGAAGCGCCAATGGAGCTCACCTGCACATGTGGAAGGAACACTTCTGTGGAAGAGCCAGGTGCACAGGCTCCCGTCACCTCTGTCCTCAGGGAGGAGGCATCCTTGCCTAATGGTTTTTTACGGAAACATTCGGTTCAACGTCAGCATCGCATAAGGAGGCATAGTGAAGCGGAGATATAACAGTAATGAGGTTTTTTAAAAACACTTCCTCACCCTGAACCCACGCGGTGGGCATTTCTGAAGCCATCCCTCCGTGTTCTGGCAGCAGAGAACCACAGACGTGAAAACCCACTTCCAGCGCGAGGAGAGCGGACAGACGTCGGCGTGAGGGATGTGTGAAAGGTGGGGCTGCCTCTGGAACCCGAATTTTATGAAGCTACGTCGATGTCATCGCTCCGCTGTTCAGAGGATTCTTTTGTTTATGCAAACAGTGAAGGACGATGACAGTATAGCACTTGGGGCTGCGCACACGTGATAAAATGTGCTCTTCGCCCTGGATGTGGATAGAAATACACCACACGGCCGGCTTCTAACTGGCGTGTCTGACCTCACCGTCTGCGTGTGCTCTGTGGTCAATCACGCCATTTCCCTCTCCGTTGACAGGCCGTGTGTGAACTGGTCTTGTCTTACCTTCCCCGCTGGGGAAGCCCCGCCGGTGGGAGGATTTGATTATCAGGGTTTTATGGCACAGGGTTCTGTACGGGATGCAGTGAAGGTCTGCGACCGAACAGAACCCGGCCCAGCTGGTCTCCGGGGGCAGCTGCCTGCTCTCCTCCTCGCTGGTCAGTCCCCGAAGGCAGGTGAGCTGTGGATGGTGGTCAGTGCCCGCAGGCAGGTGAGCTGTGGATGGTGGAGTCGGTCCCCGCAGGCAGGTGAGCTGTGGATGGGGGAGTCGGTCCCCGCAGGCAGGTGAGCTGTGGATGGTGGTCAGTCCCCGCAGGCAGGTGAGCTGTGGATGGTGGCGTCAGTCCCGGCAGGCAGGTGAGCTGTGGATGATGGGTCAGTCCCCGCAGGCAGGTGAGCTGTGGATGGTGGATTCAGTCCCCGCAGGCAGGTGAGCTGTGGATGGGGGAGTCAGTCCCCGCAGGCAGGTGAGCTGTGGATGGTGGTCAGTCCCCGCAGGCAGGTGAGCTGTGGATGGTGGTCAGTGCCCGCAGGCAGGTGAGCTGTGGATGGTGGTCAGTGCCCGCAGGCAGGTGAGCTGTGGATGGTGGTCAGTGCCCGCAGGCAGGTGAGCTGTGGATGGTGGTCAGTGCCCGCAGGCAGGTGAGCTGTGGATGGTGGATTCAGTCCCCGCAGGCAGGTGAGCTGTGGATGGGGGAGTCAGTCCCCGCAGGCAGGTGAGCTGTGGATGGTGGTCAGTCCCCGCAGGCAGGTGAGCTGTGGATGGTGGTCAGTGCCCGCAGGCAGGTGAGCTGTGGATGGTGGTCAGTGCCCGCAGGCAGGTGAGCTGTGGATGGTGGTCAGTCCCCGCAGACAGGTGAGCTGTGGATGATGGAGTCAGTCCCGGCAGGCAGGTGAGCTGTGGATGATGGGTCAGTCCCCGCAGGCAGGTGAGCTGTGGATGGTGGATTCAGTCCCCGCAGGCAGGTGAGCTGTGGATGGGGGAGTCAGTCCCCGCAGGCAGGTGAGCTGTGGATGGTGGTCAGTCCCCGCAGGCAGGTGAGCTGTGGATGGTGGAGTCGGTCCCGCAGGCAGGTGAGCTGTGGATGGTGGAGTCAGTTCCGCAGGCAGGTGAGCTGTGGATGATGGGTCAGTCCCCGCAGGCAGGTGAGCTGTGGATGGTGGATTCAGTCCCCGCAGGCAGGTGAGCTGTGGATGGGGGAGTCAGTCCCCGCAGGCAGGTGAGCTGTGGATGGTGGTCAGTGCCCGCAGGCAGGTGAGCTGTGGATGGTGGTCAGTGCCCGCAGGCAGGTGAGCTGTGGATGATGGGTCAGTCCCCGCAGGCAGGTGAGCTGTGGATGGTGGAGTCGGTCCCGCAGGCAGGTGAGCTGTGGATGATGGAGTCAGTCCCGGCAGGCAGGTGAGCTGTGGATGGTGGGTCAGTCCCCGCAGGCAGGTGAGCTGTGGATGGTGGGGCAGTCCCCGCAGGCAGGTGAGCTGTGGATGGAGTCAGTCCCCGCAGGCAGGTGAGCTGTGGATGGGGGAGTCGGGGGGCGAGGGGGGGGCAGACACTGTGGCCTTGGGTTCACATCGCCCTGGGAGCTGGCAGAATCTGAAGGTGCCAGACGGTCCCGCCGAGGGCTCCATGCGGGACTTCTGAGCCAACGGGCAGAAAAGCTGCCCCGAGCCTCCGATGCTGCAGAGATGAGGCCCCGGGACCCCGCCTCAGAGGGTCACATGGAGGGACCTGCCTCAGAGGGTCACATGGAGGGACCCGCCTCAGAGGGTCACACGGGAGGGACCTGCCTCAGAGGGTCACACGGGAGGGACCTGCCTCAGAGGGTCACACGGGAGGGACCCGCCTCAGAGGTCACATGGAGGGACCCGCCTCAGAGGTCACGGGTGTTATGATGGGAACAGGCACCAGCCCGGTGTCTTTGTTGTTGTCACAGAGAGAAGGCACGGGAACATCACAAACGATGGGGTAAAGCCAGCAGGATAAAGAACGCGGTCACAGTGCTCAGTTGGACTAGGAGACTAGAACATCTCAGGTAGCTTGTGTTTTTTTTGTTTTGTTTTGTTTTTGTTTTAATATATTTTATTGATTTTTTACAGAGAGGAAGGGAGAGGGATAGAGAGTTAGAAACATCGATGAGAGAGAATCATCAATCAGCTGCCTCTTGCACACCCCCTACCAGGGATGCGCCCGCAACCAAGGTACATGCCCTTGACCGGAATTAAACCTGGACCATTCAGTCCGCAGGCCGACGCTCTATCCACTGAGCCACACTGGTTTCGGCTCAGGGAGCTTGTGTTTAACCTTCATGAACGGGCCTGAACTCTGCGCTGAAAGCCTTACTCACCCTCCGAGCCACACTGGCGGGCTGAGTCCTAACCTCTAACATTCTAGAAAGACGTAGCCGTGCCCTTGTCAATTTGCATAACCAAGAGAACATTCCAAACTCCATGAGAACATGTCTAATTCGAGGACAATACCAGCCGCCTCCTGCCCTTCCGAGCAGAATGCCCCCCCTGTTCCCACAACAGACTCAGACCCGCTGCATCCTGTGCTCAGCGCTCTGCAGGCCGGCTGCCCTCGGGCGGGTCACTCATGGGGAAAGCATGCGGTCCTGCTGGCCGGGCCGGCGGGGGCGGGCGGCGTGAATGCACCCTGACGTCACCTCAGCTCCCTTCTCAAAGGAGGCCTTGTTCAACATCGAACATGTATCCACGGAGCGAAATAAAACACGGCCCTCCTTCTCTTCATATTCCGCTTCCTCTGCATCCGGAAGAGAAGGGAAACCTAGTTCCCCGGGAAGAAAACCCACAATGTTCTTCTGAAACGCTTTCTAGGGGCTCCCTGTGTGAGCACTCACCGCAGTGAGGCGGCTGGAGGGGGGGAGAGCCAGGATGGCAGATGAACCCCGTGTGAGGGTGAGGTGGCTCCCTCTCCCGAGAAACAGGCCCACGAAGCCGTCCCTCCGTGCAGACCCCAGAGGAGGAGCGGGCGCCCAGGGCTGCACCTGTGGGTGCCGCCGCCCGCCGGGCACCCGCCAGGCCGTGGCCGGGTCGGCAGGTAAAGGCGGACACAGGCAGGGACAGGCCGCACCCTCAGCCCGGCAGGCGGAACCCACGGACGGAGGGCCTCCCGCTGGCCAGTGAGTCAGTCTCTCGGGGTGGGCCTGGCGCAGCAGTATCTTTCTTTTCTCCTGAATGTATGTCTTTATCGGTTTCAGAGAGGAAGGGAGAGGGAGAGAGAGCGAGAAGCATCAACGATGAGAGAGAATCACTGATTGCTGCCTCCTGCACGCCCCACCTGCAGCCTGGGTGTGTGCCCCGACCGGGAATCGAACCGTGACTTCCGAGTCACGCCGGCCGGGCTAAAATCTCAGGTTTCGAAAATAAAGTTAGATTTGAGAATAACTGGTCCAGAAAAAAAAAAATCCGTTTATATTAGTTCAAGTTTCGTTATCTTTTTCACCTCTTTTTTCCAATTGTTTCATTTTCTGTAGTCACATTATTTTTTTTTAAAGCTGAACTACAGAATTTTTGGATGAAAAAACAGGAGAGAGAGAATAACTCATAGATTACCCAGTTCTATCGTTCACAGTTCTCCATCTCACCCTTCCTCATTCAGACTGGCTTGGCCCAGGCCTTGGACTCCGTACCTGGCTCACCAGAACTATCGACTCTGTACCTGGATCACCAGAACTATCTCTGGTCTCCTTATGGTGCCCCTAGGCACAGAGTCTGCGTGTCTTTCCATCTCGGGTGGGTCTCCATCAGGCAGCATACATACGGGTCTCATTCTTCTCACCGTGTAGCCACTCTGTGCCTTTTGATGGGAACACATATATTTCCATGTAAAGAATTATTGATTGGAATGTAGTGATTGCCATTTTATTATATTTACTTATTTACTAGTATTTGTCCCTAAAGAAGTCCTTTTAACTCTTCTTGCCATGCTGTTTGGTGGCAGTGAGCTCCTGTGGTGTTGTCTTGTCTAGAGTGTGTCCCGTGTCCCACACCATCCGTTTCCTTCCAGCTCGACTGGGTGCCTGTGGTCAGGCTCAGACACAGATGAAGACAGATGCCCCTAGTGCTCCTCCGCTTTTCTGACGTGTGTAACGTCCAGCTGACGGGATGGAGCTGTCATGCTCCCGGCAGCTCAGGGGAGGCCCTGGTGTGGCTTCAGTGCTTCTCTCTGTCGCCTGCCATGTCTGTGTGGCTGTGACATCCTGCTGCTCTTTCCTATGCCCCCCTGCCCCCACCCCCAGGCTCCCTCCTGGGTCTCCTGCCCTGCAGTCCTGATGTCATTTCTTCCAGAGCGGCTGCTGGACCTGCCGCTCCAATGTCCTGTCCCTGCTCTTCTCCCCCCTGAGCCCGCCCCCACCTCCCCCTTCCCGCTGCCACAGGCTCCACGCAGGTGACACTGAGCACCCACCCCCACTCTGGTCCCCAGAGTTCACACTGAGGACCCACCCTGTTCTGGTCCCTGGAGTTCACACTGAGCACCCACCCTGCTCTGGTCCCTGGAGTTCACATTGAGCACCCACCCCGCTCTGGTCCCTGGAGTTCACACTGAGCACCCACCCTGCTCTGGTCCCTGGAGTTCACACTGAGCACCCACACTGAGCACCCACCCCTCTCCGGTCCCCGGAGTTTGCCTCGGTGCTCCCATTGGGCTGCAGATCTGGTCTCACGCCCACGTTCTAACACCCAACCCTCGGGCTGACAACACGCTGGCCTTGCCCGTTTTTCCTATTTTTTAACTCAAAAACATATCTGAGCGGATTGTCAGCTTCTCTTTACTCCCGTCTTTGAGTTTCTTCTCCCCCCTCCCCCCTTCTCTGAGAGCAATACCACGTGTCCGGATCACTTCCCTTCAGTGACCATCAGACCCTCCAACGTTCTGTCTCCCTCTCTCCTTAAATTCTGTCTAACACCTCACACTTATTTCAGAAAACCCTCCTGGCCTCTCTCTTCCCATCCCCCAGGCTGTGTGTGCGTGAAAACCGAAAATAGCGTTTGGCTTAGGGACTGTCTCCCTTCGGTGTCTGGCTGATTAGGAGCGCAGTTTGGAGCCTGTGATTGTGTGTGTGCTTGTATATTTACTTCATTAGCGGGTGCTAATGTGCGATCCGCTAGACTCCATCGGCAGGATGTCACCCTGGTAATGAGCCCCGTCTGCACCGAGCCACACTCCGAAGGGAGAGAGGCCCCATCGTCAGATCAGGCTCCTCCGTGTAAACACGCCGGGCTCATCAGAACCGGTGCCTCTTTCTGGGGGAGGAGAGGGAGGCCCAGGTGTGCTGGCTGTTTTCACCGAGCTGTCCTTCCTCGGAGGCACGGGCCGATCTGGGCTGTGACCGAGGGACGCAGCACACACTTGCTCTCAACCACGTGAACCTTAGTGCCGGGTGGCAGCGCAGTGCACATGCACTTCAATCCTGAGATTATGGAACCCTCATGTATGTAAATTATTACATGCATGCCTATGTACCCATTAGTTCTCAAAGAGGCTCTGGCTAGAAAAACATCCAGAATCACACTGTATTTCCCCCCCATTGATTTTAGATAGAGCGGAAGGAGGAAAAGAGTGGGGGAGGAGAGAGAGAGAGAGAGAGAGAGAGAGAGAGAGAGAGAGAGAGAGAGACACTGATGTGAGAGAGCCACATGCACCCATATTGGGGCTGGGGATCAAACCCTTTGGTGGAAGGGACTCTAATCACTGAACCACACTGGCTAGGGCCAGAATGACACTTTAGTGACTTATTTTATATAGGTTTCTTATTGTTCAACAAAATAATTTTATGTGTCAAGTCACCCAGTTATTGAAAAATATCTTGTATTTGAATATAAGTTTATAAAATTACCATTTCCCTAATATCACTGTATACACTTCCTTTTAAATTTATTTGGTAAAACTTGAGGTTAGACATGGATGCACCATTGCAAATACTGTACATGTGCAAACTAGACATGCATATCCCCTAGGAATCCGGCGATGAGTTTACAAATTTGAATAAATTATGTATCATGGGTTAAAATGTTAACAATGAAGTCTAAATGCAAAAGGGTAGGGTTTTGCCAGGCCAGTGTGGCTCAGTGGTTGAGTGTCGACCTATGAACCAAGAGGTTATCTGTCCGCTTTCACCAGGTGTGACCTGGTCCCCGCGATGGACCGCTCAGTGCACGTGTTTCCACTGAGGAGCCATAGGAGGGCCATCAGGAGGGCAGGGGCAGAGTAGGGAGCAGGGGGGCAGGGCTGTCCAGCTCTGAGTTGGCAAAGCTCTGGTTGTCCCCGTGCCAGTGGGACCGCCGAGGGCGGCGTGGAAGGCGGCGGATCCGGCGTGGCCTGCCTCTTGGCTCCCGACCCGATGTGCTGCCTGGCCCGTGTCCCCGGGCCCCTCATGCTCCTCTGCAGGTTACACAGGGGGTGAGAGTGCTGCCTGGTGGTTAGAGCAGCTGACAGTGCGTTTCCCTTTTAGAGACGGACATCCTGAGCCCCGTGAGTTTGCTCTGCTCTCGGCCACAGGGTCCTGTCTCTGAGGTTCCTTTCATCCTCATCTCCGTCATGTAAACACCCTTTTAACCAGGGTGAGGTCTCGGGCTGGACGGGAAGGTGAGCTGAGACCCTCTCTTCGGAGAGACGACAGTCCGGTGGTCTGTGGGTGATGAAGCGCCTTCACAGTGTTTGGTTACTGACCACGCGGGGAACGTGCTTTTCAAGCTGCACCGAGCACACTGCGTGTTCTCAGCGAGGGCGGGCCTGCGTGTGCACCCCACGTGGGGCCGGTTACACAGCAGAGTCTTTCTCTCCACGAGGCAGCGTGCGTGTTCGGACTTGTGATCGCTTCCGACCGTTTGATTTCCTCCTTCCCGCCTCGGAGCGGCGCTGGGAGCGAAGCATGCGTCACAAACGTTCTGGGACGGAGCCTGGAGCTCTTGCACATGAGGCCTCACGCGCACCGACACGCCTTCCCATCCGTGTCCGAGGGAGGCGGCCTGTAGCCGAGGCTGCGGGGAGGCCCCCGAAGGGAAGCACCGCAGAGGCCGGAGTCGGGAGTACCTTGGTGTGCTGTCGGTCAAAGGCCCTGGGAGCATCTTTTCCTAAAAGATGTGTTTCTGTTGATGTCAGAGAGGAAGGGGGAGGGACAGAGAGAGAGAGAGAAACATTAGTGACAAAAGAGAATTGTTGATGGGCTGCCTCCTGCATGCCCCATCCTGGGGATCGAGCCCACAACCTCTTATGTCATAGGTCAATGGCCAGCCACTGAGCCACACTGGCCGGGACGGAGCATCTTTTTAAAGGTTGTCCTTTGAGTTTTTAAAGGTCTAAACCTTTCAGTACTGCCTTAGGGCCTTCTCCACATTTGTCATCTACATCTGCCCCGCACGTTGGTTCAGAATTTCCCAGCCACACAATGGTCATTGCACACATATATCCCCAGCCCAGTTTGGCTAACAGTCTCTGTTTCACTCCTACGATTACAGGACAGAATAGGATGTTGACGAGGCTCTTGAGGTTGCAATGGGACATGCTAGCAACGGTTTTTAAGGCCAATGGAACATTTTCAGTCACAGGACTCTTTGATATTCTGCATGTCTGGTATTTTGGTTGCTTAATTTTTCAAATTCTTTCAACTGCAGCGATGATGGTGAAGTAACAGTGATGGCTGCAGTTGTTTTTGTGGATTCAGACTCTGACATAAATCTATTTACGACCAATCTCTGAGCCAGAATGCGGTCTGAGGGCTTAGTATCAGGAAAGCGAGGCCCCTGGTGGAAAGACAAACACTCAATTAGAGTAACTATTTTTTCACGGTCAGGCTTAATTTTGTCAGAAAATAATATTAATTTTTGACAGTTTTTGACAATAACCCTGATCATAATATTATCTTGAAGAGCCTTAGATTTAAATAGGGCTTCCCTGGTTTATTAGCTTCCCTCCACAGAAACCTTATGAAGTCAGTATAATTATCTGCCACTTTATGGTCAGCCCATTAGAAAATCCCCCACCTACCAACCGAAGGCGCTTTGTTATTTTAATATTCATTTTGATAATACCAGCAGAGGCTGTATTCAATATTATGTCCTCAGGCATGCCGTACTTAATATATCTTATTACCTGACACATTTTAATTTACTTTTCATAATGATGAAAACACAATACAATAACGACTAAGAGATAAACATATGATCTTGAATTAAGTATCAGTTCACAAAGGAAAAAGAAGCTGTGAAAATATGGTCAATCTTGAGCAATTTTGGTTTGAAATTATTCACAGGTTGTTAAGCCATTTAACTTAGTTTATGCTGCCTCAGAGTATACGGAAAGCTAATTATTTTAAAAAATCTATATTACGTAAAGCTGTATGAGCACATTCATAATATTGAGAAAGACACACCAAAGACCTTTCCCTTGCACTATGCATTGTCACAGGTATCCAGTTCCTGAACTCAAGTGACTAATCTGTGTCATCTGTTTCTCTCTCTATCGCTTCTCCCCATCCAAAAACATTGGAGAAACTCATCATTTATTTTCTTACCTGAAATTAATTGCCAGTGTCCTCAGCAGAGGATTATATGAATACTAGAGGCCCAGTGCATGAAATTCGTGCAATGGGGAGGGGGTGTCTCTCGGCCCAGCCTGCACCCTCTCCAATCCAGGATCCCTCCACAATCTGGAACCACTGGCTCCTAACTGCTCATCTGCCTTTTTGCCTGATACCCCTAACTACTCTCCCCTGCCATCCAGAGAGCCCCTAACTGCTCTCCTGCTAGTCTGACTGTCCCTAACCGCCTCTGCTTTGGCCTCTGCCACTGTGGCTTTGGCCAGAAGGAGGAATGGATGACTGGAAGATGTCAGGTTGACCTGATCTTAGCATATTATCCTTTTATTAGGATAGATACTTTTCCTCCACAAATAACACAATTATCTTTCTAATTCCCTAAGATTTATAATTTTCCCCATTAAATAATTCATGATCTTTACTGCCGTTTGGAATTATATCTTGCTAACTACTATCATTTGTCTTCTGTTCTAATATTTTTAGTATATTTTTGCAATTGCTGAAAGTTATTTTCTATTTTTTAAATTATTAAATATATTTTTGTTGATTTCAGAGAGGAAGGGAAAGGGAGAGAGAGATAAAAAACATCAATGCTGAGAGAGAATCAAAGCTGCCTTCGGCACGACCCCTACTGGGGATTGAGCCTGGAACCCAGGCATGTGCCTTTGACTGGAATCAAACTGGGACCTTTCAGTCCACAGGCTGACATTCAATCCACTGAGCCACACCAGTTAAGGCTATTTTCTATTTTTTTTTTTTTACATATGTTTTTATTGACATCAGAGAGATGAGAGGAGATGGAGAGAGAAACATTGATACGAGAGAAACATTGTTTGGCTGCCTACTGCACATCCCCTGCCGGTGACCCAGCCTTCAGCCTGGGCTTGTGCCCTCACTAGGTATCCAACTGGCCACCTCTGGTTCATGGGCTGACCGCCATTTGCCTTTGTTGCTGTGGGTGGGGTGGAGACCACTGCACTTGAATTATAAACTGGCAGGAGGGGTTTGCTTAAACTTTGTGTCTCATTTTTATTTTGAGATTCAGCAAAATACAATATATAAAAATGTTCTAAACAAAAGATGAAACATAAGTGGTGTTATTTTAATAACTTCTGAATTCAGCAGCAGAGCAGAGCCATCTATACTTAATTCATCAAGATAATTGTGGTCGGTGCTTGATGTGATAGCAGGAATAATGAACTTGTGGGTAATAAAATTATAGCACAGAAATTATATAAAACTAGAGGCCTGTTGCATGATATTCATGCAAGAATAGGCCTTCCTTCCCCTGGCTTCCCTCCCAGCAGCCCAGGAGCCAGCAAGTTCTCGCTCCCGGGCTGCCCAAAGCCGGCAAGTCCTTGCTTCTGTCTGGAACACCACTCCAGTAATTCCCTCTGCCTCCCTTCCCC
This sequence comes from Pipistrellus hanaki, assembly GCF_964339955.1. Lineage (NCBI taxonomy): Eukaryota > Metazoa > Chordata > Mammalia > Chiroptera > Vespertilionidae > Pipistrellus > Pipistrellus hanaki. Next base: position 86,152,441 of record NC_140510.1, read on the forward strand.
TCATAGCAGGCTTCTCTTGTCTCCATGCCTGCAAATGCAAATTAACCCCCATCTTTACTGGGTTAATTTGCATATCCTCTCTGATTGGCTGTGGACATAATGGTTAATTTGCATGTTTCTATTTTATTAGGTAAGATAGGTAAAAAGTTAGTAAAAACCAGCCCATTATTGACACGCAGCAGAGTTGCTGCTTCAAGAAAGTGACACAAGTAAGTCTACATGTGAATGATGAACATATGGCAGGAGTAGTTTAGGGGGAAAATAGTAGGTGTGATTTTGCAAATAAGACAAAATATACATAAATATGTGGCCAGAGGAAACAGAGACACTGTCGCCTGTGAAAGGGGCTCCTTCTCTACTCATCACAGCGAGCTCCTGCTTCGTGCCTGCCAGGCTGGCAGAGAACGTCCAGCCTGGACAGGGACCAGCTGGAAGGATGGGAGGAGACACACTTTACACCACCTCGTAGAAGCGGGCATCTGCACGACCCCGGAAGGTTCCGGAGCAGATCGACCGCACACCCACCACGCACCCAGTCCCGGGATCACACCGGAGACACGCCCCACACACTGACAGGGAAACGGACTGGTGAGGCTGCTCACAGAACTGGCTGTTCTATTCAGAAACTGTTGGAATTAATCTGAAGCAGACAAATCTCAAATGCATAAGATAGGTACGGGAAAAGAATTACGTAAAGAGACATAACGTTGAATGCCATTTACCCAAGGTTGAGGGTATGCAAATTCATGCAATATGTTGTAGATACAGTAAAAGTGCCCAGTAACGAATGGCAATAATGAAACAGGAACTCCGGTGAGTGGTTCCTCCCGGGAAAGAAGAGGGTGAGAATCAGGGAGGGACACAGGCTTATCTGTGACTCTTTACGAAATCTGAGGGAGACACAGGGAAATGTTAAATCATGTTAAAGCTGAGAGTAGCTACATCGATTATTCGTTACCCCATTCTTCCTATTAAATCACACACTGGGAGAATTTTATAATACTTTATAGTCTAATCTAACCATGTGATATATCACACACAGGATGGAGCAAAAGTAGGTTTATAGTTGTGAGTACATTAAACACAGAGTTTATTCTTGCATTATTATTCATTAATTCTTGTATTATTTATCATGGGAATGATTATAAACCTGATTTTGCCCCACCCTGTGTAATCCAGATTTATAATCTAATCAATACTTTCAGAATACTTATTGTATGTTCAAATATGTTCCCTTCTTCCCAATCATCTCAGTATTCTTCGTGATCTGTGTCCTGCTTAGCATACAGTTCGAGTTCAGTACATGTTTGCTGAGTAGAGAGCGGGAGGACTGAGTAAATAGTAACTCCTCTGTGTACAGGGAATACAAATCACCACCAGGAGCCTCAGTGAGTAGAAGAAGCACAAATACCGAAACTTGGCATGCCCTGATTAGAAATAATGCAGGAACTGTGTACATAAGTATACTTAATTTCAAGAGAGATGTTAGAGAGTGCTCTGGCATGCATTTTCTCAGAAGCTATACCAGGAGTCTGGGATCTTTGACAATACATGCTACACGCAAGCGAGAAGCTACTCATTACACCCAATGGGTGCGCTCCTTAGTCATGAACAGTCTGAAGAGCTGCCGTTTGCAAATATGGATCCGATAGACAGCTTTTGAGGATATAATTCAACCAAAATAATGCATCCTATGAAGCACGCCGCTCAAATGTTTTCCGAATGTTGAAGGATGACTAAAACCAGGGCAGGTGTGTCATGTGGCCACAGCTGGGACCATGGACTAGGACACACTCTAAGGCTGCTGGGCTGGTGCACTGTCTTCCATGTCGCCTGGCGATGGATCTCCTTGTGGGCCCTGATTTCCTTCTTGCTCCTTCCCCAGCGCAGAGCAGACCTGGAGCTGAACTGGGACGTTCCCCTGAGCAAAGGGACAGGCCTCCTGAGGAGACTAGCCTGTTTCAGAAACAACAGACTGACATGGTGGAGCGACCGGCAGGTGCTCTCCTCGGGCCCCGGGGAGAGGCAGGGGAGGCAGCTGGCTGGCTCCTCCCGGCCCAGAGGCGGAAACCGGTGAAGGGTTGGGAAAGGATGGCTGCAATGAGACACGCTGGTCTCAACATGGGTTTGAAGGGACTCCCAACCCCAAATCCTATCGATGAAGGAGCTGGCGAGACGGCCAACATGGTGCTTCCTCAGCCAGACCTGGAGCTGCCGGAACTGAGGACAGTGTGTGCTGGGACCCGAGGCGCTGGGCCCCCAGCAGATAGCAGCAGCTGGCCCAGGGAGTCCCTGAGTGGGCCCAGGGCAGCCAGGGAGAGCCTCTCTAAGGAAGCCCTTTCCCTCCACAATGCAGTCATGGGAAGGCCGTAGCCTCCATAGACACATGAGTGAATATGAACCTGTCTGCAGGCAGATAGCCCATCCAATAAAGGGGTAATATGCAAATTAACCATCACTCTGTCATAAAGATGGTGGCGCCCATAGCCGCACAATGGTGGTGCCATGTCCTCTCAGCCCCGCTGGAGTCTCCCAGTCCCGGGGTGGGGGTGGGGGTGCAGCTGGTGAGAGTGGGCAGTGTGAGGGGCCTGGTGGAATGCTTGCTTATTCGCTGTGGCAACAAGGCAAGTGTTCCACGCCCGGCCTCGGATGGGCCTCTGGGCTGTGGAGAGCCTCTGGGCAGTGAGCACAGAGCGGCCAGGCCCCACAGAGAGCTACTGGTGCACAGATTCGTGCGCAGGGCTACTAGTGAATACATAAAAACAAAATAAGACTTTTAGAGTGGTTATTTAACACTACAAGGGCTGACGGGTTATTCGTATTTAAAATGAGCAAAACAAATGTTCTCCAGAGTAACAGGCTATACTGATAGCATGGAGCTGGTAAAGATTAAGGATTAGACCCGAGGGGCAAAGAGCTGTCTCATTTCCAAAGACGACTGGGTAACCGAGTCACGGGGAGCGAGCTTGTCGGCTGGGCCGTTGCATCTTCTAAGAGAGCATTTCCCACCAACTTCCTTACGCCGCTCTCAGTGGCTGCGACGTGAACCATGGGAGGCTGGCTTTGGCACACTGAAAAACACGCTGTTCTGTGGGATCATCTGTGTTTCTTTAAAATCCAGGAATAGCTGACACCCTTCCGTTGTGTTTTGGGTGGGAGTGTACCCCAGTGGCTCTTCCAGAGTGAGTTACAGCAACATATCCCCAACCGGTAAAGTTAGTTAGAAAGAGGAATTTAGTTTAATTTAAGCTTTGATAAAGTCAGTCAAAACCATGACTTAGGTTTTAAATTTATTGAAACTAATTTGTTTTTCTTTCCGACAATAATTAACCAATAGTTTAATTTGCTTTTTTTTTTTATACCAAGTTTTTTTTTTTTTTTTATGATAAGAACTACCACCATGCAAGAGGACACTTGCTATGTCTACTTGCTGTAGAATACCGATCTAGATCTAAAATAGTTTTGTGAATTATTCAGGGATTGGGGGAAAAGGGGCGGAGCTAATTCACGCCCTGTGGCATAAACTGGGGGGATTTAACCGGCCAGAAACTTCTCTGGTTCTGAGTTTTAGAGTAACATTATGGCACAAGTTTAGCTGTCCCATTAATAAAATAGAATCAATAAGATCTATATCAAGACTATACACGCTGAAACAGAATCTATTTGTAGATTTAAGGCAAGATCAATGAGCCTAGCCAAGAGCTTATCCTATTACCAGCCATTTTCTTGATAAGGTCAGAGAGAGGTTAAACACAGGAGCGGCAGAATTGTGTCCAAAATCTGCTTGCTTCTCACAAGAGATATTAAATTGAATGACTCATTCTTATAATCTGTTCAGAAAGAAGCCTAATGTAATATCAAGGTGATATTCATCATATAAAAGTATAAGCTAGGGAGGTCAGGACTAGTTTTCTTAAAAGTAAATTAGATTAAGTTATTATAATAACCTGAGAAATTCTACAATAGTTTAGGATGATTGAATTTGCCTTTCAGGGGAAGACTTTAAAAATTATAATGGTGTCCTAACAGGTTTGGCTCAGTAGATAGAGCGTCGGGTCCCAGGTTCAATTCTGGTCAAGGACATGTACCTTGGTTGTGGACACATCCCCAGTAGGGGGTATGCAGGAGGCAGCTGATCGATGTTTCTCTCTTATTGATGTTTCTAACTCTCTCCCTCTCTCTTCTTCTCTGTAAAAAAAAAAAAAAAAAAAAAAAAAAAAAAATAAAAATAAAAATAATAATAAAATATATTTTTTAAAATTATAATGGTAAGAGGTGGCTGATTTGGTTTTTCAGATGAAGATTATGCATTTATAGTAGTTACAATGAAAGAAATCCAAGAATTACACAAAATTCAGAGAGATCTTCCAAGAACTACCAATTGGGATGAAATACTTTACCTAATCACCAATCACCAATACAGTAATTCATATATATATATATTTATTGATTTCAGAGAGGAAGGAGGGAGAGGGAGAGAGGGAGAGAAACATCAATGATAAGAGAGAATCATTGATGGGCTGCCTCCTGCATGCCCTTGGTGACCCAGGCCTGTGCCCTGACAGGTAATCAAACCGTGACCTCCTGGTTCATGGGTCTACGTTCAGCCACTGAGCCATGCGGCCCAGTTACAACAATTTTCATGGAGAATGACAGGCTCTCCAAGGGGAACACTGGCTCTGGAGCCTGAATGTGAAGACTCCCTTGACATCACTTTGCTGACAGAATGTGTTTTATTTTGAATCGCTCACAAAATTTTAACAATTTCTGGCACTGTTAAGTGGCCTTATTCAGTTTCATATTTCCCATGTTCTTCTTGATATTTGCATTTTATTTCATGGAGTTTGAAGTAGGATGAAACTGAGGGAACATGGATGCACTGGGGAAGGAATTGTGTTTTATGGAAGTACCCAATTCCACACTCTCGTCAGTAAATTAGAGACCTTGAGTTCATTTACTAAAAGAGGCGACTTCTCCAGAATGAAGGCGGGATCAGTGCCCGGGAACGGAAGGATGCTCTCCGTTCTCGAGACCTCCCTCTGGGAGGACTGCCGGGGGTGGCTCAGGCTGGGTAATGTGGTGCTGTTTGCCTGTGGGAGTGGGGGAACATGAAAGGAGGAGCTGTTTTATCAGGGACTTCGCATATTTCAACTCCTGCCGGGAGGGAAATGATGGTGTCCCCAGGGCAATCTGTTTTAGGCAAAATGATAGGAAAGTATTCCACAGGAGGTGCTCTGGAGTATGAGAGCCACACTGAGCGGAGGGTGTGTGGACAGCAACTGGGCTGAGCCAAGAGCACAGTGACCTACAGTGAGACACTGGCTTTCCTTTTTGAATTAACCATTAAAACCAGTACAAGAGGTTGTGGAGAATAGCATGGAGTTTCCTCAGAAAAATCACACATGGAACTGCCATTTGACCCAGGGATCCCACTTCTAGGAATATATCCTAAGAAACCCGAAACAACAGTCATAAGTAATGTATGCTCCCCTATGTTTGTAGCAGTGCAATTTACCATAGCTAAGATCTGGACACAGCTGAGTGTCCATCAGCAGATGAGTAGGTAAGAAAGCTGTGGTACATTTACACCAGGAATACTCTGCAGCATTAAAAAAGAAGGATCTCTTACCTCTTGAGACAGCATGGATGGATCTGGACAGTACTGTGTTAAGCGAAATAAGCCAGGCAGAGAAAGACAAGTATCACATGATCTCACTCACATGTGGGATCTAATGAACACAATAAACTGATGAACAAAATAGATCCAGAGACATAGAAGCATAAGACAGACTGTGGAATCTCAAAGGGAAGGCGGGGCTGGGTGGGAAAAGATCAGTCAGAGACCTTGTAGTTTTGCATTTTTAAGAAGAGACATCTGTGCTGAGTGGGCTCAGCGCCTCGGTCTGGCTGCGGGAAACGTTAAGTAGACACTTGCACACCACCGAGAGCCCCAGGGTCCTTCTGCTGACCGCCTCTTGTGAATGGAGGCTACAGCTCAGCCGTGACCATAGGGTTGGGACTGGGAGGAGGAGGGACAAAGAGCTTAAACACACGGTGGTTCTCACTGCCACCCCCTTTGACTTGCCTCTTCAAAGAGCTACTTCCACCCGGTTGGCCACTCTTCCAGGCCCTGTTGCTCCTGCGTTAACTAATCCTTCAAGAGAGAACAAACCTAAAGTTTCCAGCCTCTCCCTCACCCCACGCATTAGAACGTGAGAGCTGAGGTGAGTCCTCGGCCTGGCACTCCCCCTGCTTCCAACCTACAGGCGCCAGGACCCTCACTCTGTGTCATCCATCTCAGTTCACCGCGGCGTCAGGAGCCCAAGAACCGCTGAAGGTGAGAAGCAGAATTAAGGTCATACCTACGCTTCTCTTCAAAGGCGATATCGGAGGGATTCTACCTCTCCCTTCCTCTCCCCGTCTTCTCTCAGCCCAGGCAGAACCCCGTCCTCCCTGACAAAGGCCCAGCGCATTTTGCTTGTCATCCAGAACGTTCCTCGATGAACTAGCTGCCGGGTGTCATAGGAGAGGCACTTCAGGATTTATTTCCGTCTCCTTTGGTTCATCTCCTGCCGGCTGTGACACTGATTGATGCTCAGAAAGTCCCAAAGCCTCCGCAGGCAGCTCTGGTTATCACCTCAGTGCCTGTAACCAGAGAAGTGTGGGTGACAGCATGCAGGAAGGAAAATTTCCTGACTCTCATTTTTTTTAAATTGTGTTACTAGTAGTGATCGTACATTCAAGGGAAACATTTGAGCAAACAGAACTTCTTGTCTGATGCTTTTCTTTCTTTTTCTTATCTGATGTTTTTAAACCAGAAGTTTTCCCGGGTCAAACAAATATTCCTTCTGCTTGTTAGCTTGCCAGTTGGCTCCGTGGACAGGCTTGACTTAGTACAACAATAGATGCCGTCTCGCTGCCTCTGGCTATCACGCCGCATGGCGATCGCTGGGGGACTGCTGGGAGAGGTCATCGTTTTACGTTTCTGGAAGCTCTGAGGTAAATTGTTTAACAAGTTGGTAGTCATGTCAACGGGGAACTTAATGGAGCCTGTCCCTTTAAAGACACACTCACGGCCATACACCATCCAGCTGGTAAGAGCACAGCCATCAGATGAGCACACTGACCGGGAATTCCAACAGCCAGGGAAGTCCAGGGCCCTGGTCCGTGGCCAATGCACTGCGTTCTGCTCTCAGGCCATTTGCGTTCCTGCTCGGCCGTCCAGGATCGGAAGCCAAGTAGCTAGACAACATTATGACACAGCCGCATGGTGACTGTCAGCACGCACAGGCCTGACACAATTCTGTAAAAATCTACTTCTGGTCAGTTGCAGCAAAGCATGATCCCGTGTTAAAATGGGGAGAATAGACATGTAAAGGTCTCCATTTCATTTCTTTTTTTTTTTTTTTAACATTTTTAAATATATATATATATTTGATTTTTTACAGAGAGAAAGAGAGAGGGATAGAGAGCCAGAAACCTCGATGAGAGAGATTGATTGACCAGCTGCCTCCTGCACCCCCACCTCCCCCCCACTGGGGATGTGCCCACAACCAAGGTACATGCCCTTGACCGGAACCGAACCTGGGACCCTTCAGTCTTCAGGCTGATGCTCCATCCACTGAGCCAAACCGGTTTTGGCTTCATTCACTTTCAAATTGCCCCTATCCCCAAGGCTCCTCACACTTTCTGTTTCCGTCCTCTTTGACTTCGTTCATGCTTCTTGTCATGGACTGTCACCAATTATTTAACTTTATGTTTAAAAGATGGCTGTTTGATAAAGGCCTACCCAAGCACCACACCCCTCAGGCCCATCTACACTCACTGCACTTCCTGTATGCCACCTGCTATGTCATTACCTTCAATACTGTCCACATGACCTTTTCCCCAGGACTGGACACTGGTCGTTGTTTTTCATCCCATTCGGGTGTCACAACTAGCAAGTGTTTGTGAAGTAAAATCTGCCTCCTTGTCATGAACACTGTCTGCAGACATGTTTTGCCACACCCTCATGCTCTCATGTGGCCTTTGTATTTTGCTAACAGCCCTGCTTTTCACAGAGTTAAGTACATACCCGTTATCAGGTAATAAATCTCCCATGATGCTGAGTGGAAGGTGCTCGGACTTTATTGTCGTATTTCAGGACTCAGACTCCTTAAAACAAGCCACCTTGCCGGTGTAACTGAGTTTTTCCATAGAAATGACTTCCTGAGCAGCCTTCACTCTTTACCCCTTTGATGATTGCTTTGAAGATAATTTTGAGATTTTTTCTCTCCCTCATCTCACTTTCTTCACAGATGCCTCAGCGTTGTCTTAGAGAAAATGAGATATTTGCTTTCGCGGCGGCGTGTGAGTCTACATATTTGCACAGCCTCATTTGCTTCTTTCGTTTCTTACAGGAAACCACGACTCAGTATCTCTTGGTTTTATTTGGAGAGAGCTGAGCTAATTCACAATCAGTGAACCAATTAGACCTCCGGGCGTGCTCGGAATGCTGAGCAGCTTTCTCGTATTTAACCAAACCCAGCGATACTTAGGATGAATGAGGAGAAAAGAAATACTTTCAGAATTCTTACAGAAAAATGTCTAATCAGGAGGAAAATAGCATATATAGAGGAAGTAAAGATACTCGGTGTGTCTTATCCCCAGCCTTTAGGAAGTTACTTTACTTTGGAAGTCACATTCCTCGAAACCCTCATCCTCCTCCCTCCGCAGAAGGCTGGCCCCGCTCGGGTGAACGCTTGGCTGAGGGTGGAGGTGGCACAGTCCCTGGCAAAGGTCCCGGGAGAAGCGGAAGCATGTCACGCACCATCAGCACGGCAATGCTTCACTGTGACACTCGTCAGCCTCCTGGTGGTGGAGGTAACCGGCTTCTGAAGCGTCCCGAATCCAAGTGTCATTTATATACTTGGAGTTCAGTGGCCTCAGATGGATTTAGATGAACAGAGTTCAATGTCCTTTTCCTAAAGTGACTCTCACATTTGTTTAAATCCATCAGCCAGACAACGAGAGCGAACACAGCAGGCCGGTCACCGGAGAGGTTGTCTTGGAGACACTAGAGAGTTCGGAGGCAGCTGAACCCCGAAGTCTTTCCTAGTGTTTCCACATTCACCCCCGCCGTCCTCAGCGGGGCTGCTGTGATCCTTCATTCCGAACGAGGCCTCATCTTACAGGGAGAGCTAAATCTCACCCAAACTGAGAGGAGACGCCGCTGCCCTCACAGTCCCAGCGCCCCTCCAGGTCTCCCTGCGGGCCCAGAGCCCCCGCTGTCGCCATGTAGCTACTCACCGGCCAATGCAGGGTTTCTCTCCCCCATGTGCTTTTCCGTCCTTCTGAAGCACACCCTCTGGAAGTGAATTTGGTATTTACACATTGGGAATAAATTCTTCCAGCTGTTGTAGATTTGAAAAGATATTTCTTGTCTCTTTTTCTCGGTCGGGATTTTTGCCTGCTGTTCTATGTGAGGCTGTCAGTTATTTCTTCCCAGTTCTTCAGAGACAGCCCTCTCTTCTGGCTGTCATTTTTGCTACTGAGGATTCAGCAAAAAATATTCTCTTTTTTTTTGTAGATAGCCTGACTTTTCTCTGTTTTGTCTTTGTTTTTGTTTTTGTTTTTTACTATTTTCTCATTTTACGTTATGTTCTACAATTTTCATAATGATGTGTACATATATGTATTTCTTTTCATGCATCCTGTTTTATTCACATAATGCCTCCTGTAATTATGGATTTATGCCCTTTATTATGTTTAAACAATTCTCGGCTATTATTTCTCCAAGATTGACCTTGTTTTGTTTGCTCTAGCTTTTATCTCTGGGACTTACAGTAGACATTGTATTGGACAATCTCATTCTGTCTTCCTCATCTTTGTAATTCTTTTCATATTTTTATGAATCTTTGCCTCGCTGTGCTGTGCCTTGAAAAATGTTTTAGGTGTAGCTTTAGTTCACTATTTTAGCTATATATTCTAGGTCATTGTCATTAGTTTGTCCGCCTTGAATTTTTTATTTTGACAATTATGTATACCTTTATTTTTATTTCTGAAAGTTCTATGTGGTCTGTTTCAAATTTATGTGGTCATTTTGAATTATCTTTCCTCTTTTTCATTTTATTTTTGTCATTGCATTTATTATTTATTTAAACATTCCACATATACATGACTGTGTTCTTTCATTTCTTTAACTACATTACACATAACATTAATGGCAATATTTCTTGTTTTTCACTGACTCTCCTTGAAAATATCATTTTCTTACAAAGTTGACTATTTTTGATAATAGCTCATTATTGCTGATCTTAATGTGAGTGAACACTGGGCCTTAGTTGCAGATGCTTTAATCCAGAGAAGATGTGCTTCTGCTCGTTGGTCACCATTTATTTTATTTTGAGCCAGAGAGGACTGCCAACCTGAGATGCCAGTCTTTGGCCCCTTCAGATGCTCTGGCTCAACACAGCGGGCTCTGGTTCGCCTCCCTCTTCCCTTAAGCAATCACAATATTGGAGTCCTCCTACGGAAAACCTACCTCTTTCCCATGCTTACTAATTTTTAAAAAGTCCTCGCCCAAGGATATGTTTTCATTGACTTTTAGAGAGAGGAAAAGGGATGGGGGGGAGGGAAAGAGAAAGATAGAGAAAGAGAGAAAGAGAGAGAGACATCAATGAGAGAGAGAGAGAGAGAGAGAGAGAGAGAGAGAGAGAGACATCGGTATGAGAGAGAACATACATCGGCTGTAGCCTCTAGATGCCCAGCTTGGGATTGAACCCACATCCTCGGTGTGTGCCCTGACCAGAGTTCGAACCCGCAACCTTTTCTCTGTGGGTACAATGCTCCAGCCGACCCAGCCACCAGCCAGTGCCCTTTGCTTCTCAAGTTAAGCTCAGATTCCAGGGTCCTCCCCGCTTGACTGCCATCTCCGACTCAGAATTACAACGAAGTTCGTATTTTATCCAAGGTGTGTCCACTTTCCCACATGGATAAAATGTGCTGCAAACGTTTCCTTAGCTGAGCGACATTTTATATTGGTTAGTATTACACTTTTCAGAGTTCTAACACAAAGCTGATAAAATTTTTAAAGAAAATAAAAAAGAATTTAATGACATAACTATTTCCAAACCTTCTAAGACTCTCAGGAATGTTCAAGAATGGCCTCCAGAAATAGTTTTAAATTCTTTCTGACTGTTGTTCTACAATTTATTGCCCTTTTGAATTGCTAATTTTTTTCTTAAATGCCAAACTTGTCTCTAATGCTGCCAGAGAATGTGTCTCACTCAGCCAGTATTTACGACTATTTCACTTTGTCCTTTGGATTTTTATAGCCCCCTTCTGTCCAGTTCATAACGTGGGGCAATTTCCCCGGGGCTGGCAACACACTACAGCCAGGTATCTGTACTGAAGTGCTTGTCCTAACAACTTCCTATGAATTCAATGCAAGGTCTTAATCTGAGTGTCCTGAAATCGGTTGTCTTGTCTTCACTACTTACCCCTGCAGCGTGGGAAGGAGGGGTCGGAGCGGAAAGAGGTGGCTCCAGGGCCTGAGCAGAGAGGGCGGCAGGAGTGGGAAGGTGGTGCCTGCAGCCAGGGAAGGAAAGCCCGCTCTCCATTCTAGCATGAATGTTCATGCATCGGGCTGCCAGTCAATAAATAAAATTATAGAGCTATGCATAAAATGAGGAGTTCACTCCCATGATTCCAAAGGGCGGGAAGTCCCACACTCCGCTGTCTGTGAACTGAGACTCAGGAGCTGGAGGAGTCATTCCAGTCCAAACCCCAAGATCCAGAGCCCGGGAAGCTGGGCCGGGACTGATGTCCTGGCGGACGGGGGCGGGCGGGGGGCAGCCACCACCGCCTTTCCCTGCTCCGGTCTCAAATCCAGGACCTGGACCACTGGCCCGGGAGAGGCAATGGACATGGAGGAGCCCACCAACTCAGACGCTGACCTCCTCTGAAAGCACCTTCACAGACACACCCAGAGGCAACATTTCACCTGGACACTGTGTGGCCGAGCCAAGTTGACACATTGCAATTCACCATCACAGGAATAATTAATCCACTGCACAAAACAGCACACTGAGAAACAAAGATAAAATCATTTACTGCACGTAATGTTGTCAGAGTCAAAAATGCACCAGGTAACGAGGGAGCTGAGTCAAACAGGAGAGCATCGCAGAAGGTCAGGGTCCCGGTGGCAGGTGACCGGCCGAGCCTTTCACAGGAAGGACGGGGATCCACAGGGGGGTGACGAGAGCCGAGGCTCACGATCAGGGACCGTCCCAGCTAGCCGGCGGGGAATGTGCAGCTCCCAGCCCAGCTCCTTTCAGAAGCACCAGCCACTCTAATCTCAGCTAAACCCTTTTGAGGTGAAGGATAAAGAGTAGGGCCTTGTCACCGGTGTTCTGGGAAGCTGGCTCAGGTTTTAAGAAAGCCAATAAAGGGCAGACAGGGAGGCTTAGCTGAGTCTCCGGGGAAGACTGTCTCTTCATGACAAACGGCTTCCTGGAACCCGAAGTGCTCGGAAGATTTCACAAAACAAGAGTGTGGAGGAATTCTGTAGCTGCCACTATTTTGGGAGACGGGCTTAGGTGGAGTTTAACACTGCCCAGCGTTCGCAGGTGAGTTCTAAAGCTTTGGCCTGTGTGCATTTATTTTCACCACTTCTCCCAAAGGGCCGTTCACTTTATAAAACGGAGTCTGTGCTCTTTAGCATGTTGGGAATCACCGAAAGCTAAAACGGACGAGTGGTGCATTCACCACAGCTTCCCCTGTTCACCAGTTACATTTCATGGGATAACGCTAATGAGATGTCCTACCTCTCAGGAATGTTAGCCTTTTCGTGACGTTAGAAACAAAAGAAAAGAAGAGATAAATCTTCACAGATTATTAATCCAGGAAAACTGTCCTAGAAATGAAATTCTTCCAAACATCAGGAAGTTATTTCTAGAACTAGGGGCCTGGTGCACAAAATTTGTGCACTGGGGAGGGGTCCCTCAGCCCAGCCTGTCTCCTCTCACAAACTGGGAGCCCTCAGGGAATGTCTTACTGAAAGGCCCGGCCCTTAGGCCACTGTCAGTCACCACAGCCACCAAGGTATTTTCATCAATACGGATTCCAGTCCCTTTACCATGAAAAAAATGACAATGTTTTTAGGTATTTTCAAGATGTGTCTTTCATAGGATATGACCCTTCTTTCTTTATTATTTTTTTAAATCCTCACCTGAGGATATGTTTCCATTGTTTTTTTTTCCCTTCCCTCCAATGCCAGGCTTGACCCCTGCTCCCCCCAACCCCTCTGATCGCAGGCTCAGCCCAAGGCTTTAGGCCTCAGAGTGACCTGTGTGCCGAGAATATTCCCAGGATCCAGGTACATATGGAAATTAACCTCCATCTTTGTCGGGTTAATTTGCATACTCACTCTAATTGGCTGTGGGCATAGCGGAGGTATGGTCAATTTACATGTTTGTCTATTATTAGGTAAGATAGTTGTAAAGTCTTACATCCACAGCTCCCACACTCATCTAGATTGGCCTCTTATCACTAGAATGCTTTAGGTTTTATGCTTCTTCTAAAAACATAATTTATTTTTGAAAGTATTTTCATCTCTCGTCATACCTCTCATAATAAATGTGCAGCATAGTCATAGATATTTGGAAGACATGACTATTTTTCTCGTAAGCTACCAAAACATCAGAATGCCCAAACTTTGAACTCTGAGTCTTATACTGAACAAATAAGTACCTGCTAACTTTTCTAATTTAATTTTTAAAGTAATACATATTAACATTTTAAAATGCACCTGGTCTTGGAAAGAGTTCAATTTTATTTCTGGGTCTGGCATTTCTCCACATAAATTAATAATGATCAGGCTGTTGTGACATTCTTCAGGTGCAAAATGATTTTCAACTACTAATAAATCTTACCAGGTCTCAGATGCAATGAAATACGAAGGAGTGTGACTAAGAAGGCTCTCGGGCCACCTAGTTTCTGGGAACTGACAAGACGTTACTATTGGAGTGATTATAGCCATGACGAAGAGACAGCGCGACACAATTTCTGCTCATGCCTATGACCGACAAGACAAGGACACTCACTGGATGTTTGTTTCTTGCCACTGACATTAGTCCACGTGGAAAGAATCTGTCTAACATGTTTGTAAGTAATACACATTTTATGTTGGTGAGTTTTCACAGTCTGAAGTGATTTGGAAGCAGAGTTCTCATATTTGAGAAACTAGATAAATGAATAGTTGGCACATCTCTTAGCCTAGTTCTCTAGAGCATCAATCATTCCTGTGGCGCTCTATGCAGGACTTGGAAAAAGACAATGAAATATTAAAATCTCTTACCTAAAAGGCAAGAACACTGCGCAGTTGATTTAAGAGGGATGTGCATTATTTAGATAAAAATCCAGCAGATGATAACATAAAAATTTTATCTCTTGGTTAGGGTTATAAAAACCTTAATGTCTGACATATTTTAGCCCTGAGGGAATAGTATTCAAATTCTATGCTTACAAAGACTATAAAGAGGCAGAGCTAAGATTATTACTTTTTCTTGAACAAACTAGTTTTGCCTATACCCAACGAATATGAGGGCCTTGGCTTGGCAGATTGTGAGAGCAAGATCTTACTATTTGAATACACCATTAGGAATTAAACAAACATCACAACAACTAAAGGAGACTGCTGAAGAGTACTTCATTTTAAGCAAATTGCATTTTTATGTTCTCGCCAGATGGGTTTGTAAAAGAGAACAACATATTTTCAACAAATAGACTAGCATAGAATTCAGTGTTGGTTGGTTTTTTTGTTGTGGTTATTTTTCCCCCCAAAAAAATGTGAAAACTAAGACCAACCATATCCTGACATAGTGTAGTGTTGGACGCAAAGCTCTCCGTCTCACTTACTTGTGCTGTCGGAGGCTGAGATGGACAGGATGTTCCCGGGCTCGGGGAGACCCACTCTGCAACGCCAGCTGAGGGATCGCAGGCCGGCTCCTCAGCAAAACCACCTGAATGGGTGAAAAGCAAGAAAAAACAAGAAGATGCTATTTAACCTATCTGGAAGTTGTCTTAGGACATGCAGGAAATGAGAAAATACTTACTCAACAAAGTGTGCAAAATCTCAGTAAGAATGGTAAGAGCATGTGGCACTGATGTTTGCTACAGAACAGGTATAATTGGCTCCCGGCCCAGCCCACACCACACTCGGCCTGCACCACACCTGGCATGATGGGAACTCCACCCCTGGCTTTCTCTCTGGGGCCCAGCCAGGACCACAGCACTGCTGGCCTCCAAGGGCTGCTCTCCTTAAGCCCCACAGACTCGTGGCGTCAAACAGCAGACGTTTATTCTGAACTTCTGGTGGCTCCAGGCACCCCTTGATGTGTGTCCACGTCACCCCATCTGTTTTGGTGGCCACATCATTTCTTCCTCTGCTGCCTCGTATGGACACGGGTCATTAGATTTGAAGCTCAAATAATGCAGATGATCCTTTATCTCAAAACACTTAATCTGCAAAGACCCCTTTTCCAAATAAAATGCAATCCCGCGAGCTGGGTGCAGGCAGCCTTGCGGCTTTCAGCTCCCTCGGCTCTGTGCGGTCAGGTCATGGCTCCTCAGCAGCTGGTCCCTGGGGTCCCGGAAGCCACCTGCTCCTGAGCCGAGGAACCAGGGGAGCGTTCCCTCTGAGGGAAGTCAGGGGCCCAAGACTAACGTACTTCCTTCTGCACAGAACTTGCAAGGGTGCTTGAAATGGTGAGGAAATCATTTAATTTAATGTTTGATATGCAGTACATTATCTATCTATCATCTACCTATTATCTATCTATCTCTCTCTATCTATCTATCTATCTATCATCTATCTATCTATCTATCTATCTATCTATCTATCTATCATCTATCTATTGTTAATCCTCACCTGATATTTTTTTCCATTGATTTCCAGAGAGAGTGGTGGAAGGGAGAGAGAAAAACATAGATGTGAGAGGGACACATTGATTGGTGGGCACATTCCCTGATCAGTGTTATTTTTATAAACAATTTAAATGTACGTCATTAGTTGTTGAAATTTTTGGGACATACACATAGATGTGAATATATATATATATATCATATTAAAAATTAGTTATATTGTATGTGCTATATATATATATATAGAAAATATATATTATAGATCATATTAAAAATTAGTTATATGAGAGAAACATAGATGTGAGAGGGACACATTGATTGGTGGGCACATTCCCTGATCAGTGTTATTTTTATAAACAATTTAAATGTACATCATTAGTTGTTGAAATTTTTGGGACATACACATAGACGTGAATATATATATATCATATTAAAAATTAGTTATATTTTATGTGCTATATATATATAGAAAATATATATTATAGATCATATTAAAAATTAGTTATATGTGCTATATATATATATAGCACATATAACTAATTTTTAATATGATCTATAATATATATTTTCTATATATCACCTGCAATTATATGTGACATATTATATATTACTATGCAGCATATATTAAATAATCTCTATCGCCCACACTCCTAAACGCAGTAAGCTTAGTTATTAAAAAAGTATGGTTCATTACTTGAGCTCTTCGGATGCCAGTTGCCTGAGGTAGGATTTTTCAGGATTTTCCCCAGATTAATTTGTAAACTCATAAATCTCCATAGTCTTACCTCTAGGGCACTATTTTGTTTTATAGAAAGATTAAAGAACAGTGATTTTTGCCTCATTTCTGTTATAAAATAAATAAGTGCACCAATAACACAGCTCTTCATTAAAACAGTGCCCGCTCTGCCCGCCAGCACCGCCAGGGAAGCGCTGCTGCCAGGGAGGGCGGAACCCTAAGGACTCTTGCATTGCTTGTTTGTTATCAGCTCCCACACAAAGAGGTGCAGACAAGAATAAAGGAGATTAATTACTCGGCGCAAACTTGAGAGAAAATGACGCGAGATGTAAATATTGATCAAATGAAACAATTGTTGTAGATGAATAAACGTAAGCGGAGAGGAAAACAAATAAATCAGCAACTTAAAAGGAAATGGGACAGTATATGCAATGTTGTAGTTATAAGAGCTTATAACCATAAACTTGATCAATGGCTAGACTAAATCAGCACTTGGATGCTATGAGAACTTCATTCTCTGATAGAATTTAATCTGCCAAGAGTATAACTTTGGGAGTACACGGTGAGCCTTTGCTCATGTTCCTCAAACTGCTCCGGAAACTAGATACTAATTTAACATCGTATTCTCTCACTGCATATTTCTAAATGAACAAAAAGCATTTGCACAGATCCACCCTAAGAAAAAGTAACTCCCCACTAGCTTCTGCCTTTCCCAGTAATATCCCGTCAGCCTCAGGTGCATCTGACTGAGGGCCAACGTCACGCGGTTCCACGAGGAGGTGGCCATGACCGCTCTGCCTCGGGGCCTTCTCCCGGCTGCCCTGACCTGGCGCGGACAGTGTGAGGACGAGGTCACGCACGCGGAGGGCCCCTCACCACCACACGTGAGCAGGTGCCTTCTGTGCTCTCCTCGCTCCGTGTGCTTTAACATGACGTAGGAAAGGCTTTCTGCTGTATGTACATATGGGAGGCACGCAGGGTCAGCGTGGACAGGGTGAGCAGACTGACTGGATGCCCATCCGTGTGCAGCCAACGCCGTGCTAACTGGGGAAAGCTACGTGCCATGCAGATTGTATGACCCGGGGACAAGCACATGTAGAAATTTCATACACTCCTGTGCTGCATGTTTGTTTAGAGTTTGAGGCAGCCGCAGGGTGTCAGTGGGTGATGTACTGCAGCTTTCTAATGAGTGAAATGGTTTCCCATGTAGATTCCTGACTCTTCGGGGGACGTTGACCTGTAACATGTTCAGAAACACTTCTAAGGGGCAGTGGGTATCCCTGGACAGTGTAAATGTGATGGAAATGTATGAAGTGGCGGGGCACTTAGTAGGGGAGGGTTCACAAATGAAATGAAATTAAATGAAATTAAATACAATGCTTAGGTCTTGGGGAAGTATAAAACTAAAAACTTCAATCAGTTGGTATTAAATCAGTTCTTTAAAAGTAAGCATTCCTTACTACGCTGCACGAAAAAAAAAAAAAAAAAAAAAAAAAAGGAGTTCTTACCATTTGCAACAGCATGGATGGACCTGGAGAACATTATGCTGAGCAAAATAAGTCAGTTGGAGAGAGATAAAGATCACATGATCTCACTCATTTGTGGAATATAATGAGCAACATGAATTGGTGAACAAAAACAGATCCAGAGACAGAGAAACATCGATCAGACCATCAAACCTCAGAGGGAAGGCAGGGGAGGGTAAGGGGGAGAGATCAACCAAAGGACTTGTGTGCATGTATACAAGCCTGACTAATGGACACAGACACCAGGGAGGTAAGGGCATAGGTGGGGGAAGGATGGGGGCGTTAAGGAGGAATAAGAACACATATGTAATACCTTAATCAATAAAGAAATTTTAAAAATAAAATAAAAGTAAGCATTCTTACACACAAAGAACTGACACACAGCTTTTCAATGGCTCTAACCTGGGTGGCACTGGGACATGCATTGTCAGTTGCACAAGCTCACACCTCTTTGAGCCTCTCTGCATTTCGCCGATTTGATATGAGTGATGGAGCTGACAGGCCTACCGTAGAATCACTAACATGAAAAAGAAACGCTATTAAATATGGACTTAGATGAAGTCTATTATCTTGATATGAAATTAATATTTTAAAGAAGTGTTGAAATTTGATGAATCCCTCTTGTCTCTGAATCTGGGTGTATTTTATATTTTACAGGCTTGTGCTCATCTATTCTGCATGAGATTATGTCTTTAAGCAATAGGGTACTTGAGGACTAAAGAAATAAAAATTAAAAACCAAGTCAACCAAGGAATAACTACCATTTCAAAGCATTTAAGTGATATCTTGTGTTTTACAAATTTATGTTTCACTCATTATCAAGTAATGAATTCATAAACGAACAGGCTTTATGGTTGGATTCACAAGAATAGGATAAAACAGATTTCTCGAGGAATATAAAAATAGACTGAGAAAATTTGAGCTTCCTCTATGCATTGAGGTGGTCTTTCACTTTTTGTATCTAAAATGTTGAGAGCACCTTGAGCTGTAAGGCATATTAGATGTTGAATAAAAAAGATCTGAGTTCTAGGTTCATTTTTCCGGGACAAACTTAGATTTTTCTCATCTAAAATGGGTGTGAAAATGACTCTTATCTAATCGTCTTACAGGGTTGGCTCGGAGAGGACACTACATGAAGGTCAGGGAAAAGTCAGTACACGTAAACAGTGCGATGTTTAGTAAGACGGCAGTAAAAGGCCCTAGGCAGCTTGGCTCAGTGGATAGAGTGTTGGCATATGGATAGAAAGGTCATGGGTTTGATTCAGGTCAAGGGCACGTACCTCAGTTGCAGACTCCTCCCCAGCTCAGGCCCTGGTCAGGATTCATGTAAGAGGCAACCACTCGATGTGTTTCTCTCACATCCATGTTTCTCTCTGTCTTTCCCTCTCTCTCCCACTCTCCTTGAAAATCAATGGGAAAAATATTCTCGGGTGAAGATTAAAAATAAAAGAGAGAGAGCGCAGTAGAAGGACCCAGGTATTTGGAACTCTGAGGTGATTTCTTTGTAAATTCCGTTATATTTTTTAGATCAGTGGTCGCCAACCTTTCAGACCTCACGGACCACCATGGTCCATGGACCACCAGTTGGCGACCTCTGTTTTAGGTGCATTTTGATGTTGACTTTCCAAAACCTATCCTTACCTGCTTTTCAGTATGTTATTGCACTAGTTTTGGTTATAAAAGTAAAAATCAACAATGCCCTCAATAATTTTTAAAAATGATACCTGTACTTTATTATTTACCTTCCATGAATCTCATGGAAGAGATTCATAATGACGAAGAAAAGGTCTGAGTTGGTATTTTATGTTGTTACAAGTGTCTGTCTGTTGTTTTAAATGACGCTCCTATCTGTGGAAGTGTTCTTGCATTTTAGTTACAGGCTCTGAGTTTCCCTCTCTCACACGTGCATCAGCACACGCATGTCCTGCAGAGCGAGGCGAGGCCGCGGCAGCCTCTCCCGCACCCGTGACCTTGCGGGGCCATCGGGACGCGGCCGGACACAGACCCGCAGTCCTGCTTTAGGACCGGGGCGGCCGACCCCGCTGGCTGGTGTCAGAGAGCATGAGGTTTGTGGAAATGAAGTTCCAGAAACTCCTAATGGATTCTCCCTGGTGCCCGCTAGGTTCGGGGGATGGTTTAAGCCATTTAACCATGAGGCTATTATTCTTCAGACTAGAAAATCCATTTTTAACACCTTTTGAGCGGCGAGAAAATAGGTTTCCAGCTCCCAATACTGAACTCACAGCAGCCCTCAGTGAGGCCGAGAAGGTGCCGTCCTTCAGCGCCTGCCCAGTAACCAACCGTCCGAGTCCCCAGACTTAGCTCTTTAATTAAAGAAAGGCGAGGCACGGAGAACACGATTCTGGGGGAAAAGGAACGGTGTCTGGTATGGTGCAGAGAAATAAAAGCTCCATTGTCAGAGTAAGGAGTCAGACTGTTTTGGTACTTTGCATTTTTTTTCTTTTTAATATATTTTTATTAATTTCAAAGAGAAAGGGAGAAGGGAAAAGAGATGGAAACATCAAAGATGAGAGAGAACCATTGATCAGCTGCCTCGTGCACAGCTCCCACTGGGGACCGAGCCCACAACCCGGGCATGTGTTCTGATCGGGAATGGAACCGCGACCTCCTGGCTCATAGATTGACTCTCAGCCTCAGAGCCACGCTCTCTCCCTGCTGTGAGATCTCAGGAAGGGGCCTGGTGGGAGAGCCGCCTTCCCCTTCACCCCGGGGCCAGCCGAGCAGAGCCCATTGGGCACCTGCACTAATCCCACAGAGGACCCTGCCACCCGCCCGAGCCTCATCTATAAACGGAGCAGAGAGCTCACGCCTACAGCAGGGACGCGCACAGGCCGCGGTGATGAGGACACGAAGGAAAACAACATCACTGGCTCAGAAGTCAAGCTTTCATTCGAGTGTCACATCTTTATGAATTGATGCTCTCCGGCACGTGACTGAGAGCACCGCACTGGAAACAGGAGCAGGCTGCTGTGTGCAATGTGAGGAGCAATCACAGAGCAATGAGGGGCATCTGAGAAACGGAACCGAGTGCCTGGCAATAACTCAACTGCCGTGATGAAAGCAAATCCGCAGTAAACGGAGGGGTTTGAGGTGTCTAAGCAATGCCCAGAACTGCAGTTTGTGAGAATATCAGCGTCAAGGGCCCCTCTGCCATCCCTGTCTTATTCGTCACTATACACTGAGTGGCCAGATGATGATGATCTCTGAATGCATAATAATCTGGCCACTCAGTGTATATCCTATATAATAAAAGGCTAATATGCAAATTGTCCCCTCAACCAGGAGTTCAACCAGCAGACAGGCTGGCCAACTGCCCATGTCCCCTCCTCCTGGCCAGGCTGGCCAGACCCCACCCATGCAGGAATTCATATATATCCTCATGTATATGTATATGTATATGTATATGTATATGTATATGTATATGTATATGTATATGTATATGTATACACACACACACACACACACACACACTGAGGGGCCAGATTATTATGTGTTCAGAGATGATAATAATCTGGCCCCTCAGTGCATAGAATGCTCCCTAACCCGCCCCCTAAAACAAAAGGTAAGGAAGCGTGTTCCCAAAGCAGCACAGATGCCAGAGGAGGAGAAGCATGACTAATGGGAGGACAGGTCACGTGTTCAACAGGAACATCAGAAGAGGGAGTGAGCAGATGAAAACAATCCAAAAGTAATTAGAGATAATTTTCTGCAAATTACTAAATAGCCTGAGTGTCATGAGAAAATGACGGGGCGGACTTTACCCACACGCAGATAAAAACAAAGCAGACGACCTACACGTTATCCGAACAAATAGTTTCACGAATTAAAATATTTTAAAAATCCTGAGTTCTCCGGGGACAGAAGCAGGTCCTGACGAAAAGCAAGGCCCCCTATTTGGGGACTTTCGGTGGCTGGTGGACCACGGAGCGAGGCGGTAGGAACACCATGGCGCCATGGTTAACATTCACGGGGGAACGTGATTTTGAACCCAGATGCATATGGGAATCTTACTTGTATTCTTAATCGGATCATATTTTTATTAGGGCAGCTTAACGAGAGCTTTAACATCCTCCAGGCCAGTGACCTTGTACCAGTTAGCTCCTTAGGACAGTGACGTGAGCAGTGATCGCCCTAGGATTCATACGGAGCCTCCCGCCCCGCCCCGCCACGCACACCTCCCCCCTTAGGCCTCATTCCTCCCACACAGGTTAGTCCTCCTCAGGCCTCAAGATTGGGGAACCAGTAAGAGTGGTGGACCCTCCCTCCGTCGGGATCTGGGCTTAGAGGGGACCCGAATGGGGCGAGCAGGGACCCCCGCCAGGGCACCTGCAGGCCTCTGTCAGAACGAGGGGCGGGATAGAGGCAGAGATCCCCAACCTTCCCGGCTCAGACTGGAGGTGACTGAGTCTCCTGAGCCATCCCCACTCGAAGCCAACTGGGCCCTGGAGGGTGATCACCAGGAGATTGACACCGAGACAAAGCGGGAGTCACAGATGGCTCCCCTGCTCCCGGGGCGCCTCCTGCAAAGGGCACATCGATCAGACATCACTCCTCAGAGGGAAGGCGGGGAGCGGGGGGAGGAAGAGGGGGAGAGATCAACCAAAGGACTTGTGTGCATGCATGTAAGCCTAACCAGTGGGCACAGACAGCAGGGGAATGAGGGGGGGGATGGGGATAAGGACACATATGTAATATCTGAATCAATAAAGACAAAAAGAAAAGAAATCAAAAAAGGGTACAGACTTCTAGTTACACATCAACGTCATGGAGGGGTAACAGCAGCTTGGGGATGGCCGCTGTGTATCTGAAAGGTGCCAAGAGGGTGGAGCCTAACAGTTCTCACCTCGAGAAAGTACTGGTAACGTGTGTGACGGATGCCAGCTAGACTCGTCAGGGGCCATCTCGCCATGTACACAAACACGAGCCCTTGTGCTGGGCACCTGCAGCGCGTGGCAATTCTGTCAGCTCGGCCTCAGGAGAGCCCTCCCCCATCAGCACAGACCGACTGGGCAAAGGGCCGTCCAGAGACACATGTCCTGGTTTCCAGGGGGACCCACTCCCATGGAGCAGGGACACATTTAAAAGGCGCACAAGGCAGTTTGGGGACAGTCCATACTGTTCATGACAGTTCATGATCACATACATAACTGACCCTCTTTAAGCCTGCAGAGTGCTCCCCACCCAAGCATGGAAGACCTGCCTTAACACCCATGAGCAACACATCCCCGGCCTGGGGTCCGTGACCGCCTGACTCTCACGCTGCTTCATCACTTCCTGCTGAGCGTGCTCCCGTGTGCCTTCCCGAGGGGCAGGGAAAGGGCGGGAAGATGAGGCAGAGAAAAAGGCCAGAGGCGGGTGTTTCATCCCGCTGAGTGTCTGCCTTTGGCATCCAGCCCATCCTCACACACACTCCACCCCTGGCCGATGCCTTCCGCTGGTGAAGGGAGCACCGCAGTGACTTCTGGTCAAAACAGAAGATCCTTCAAATGGAACATGAAGAACAAGACATGGCATCACACTGAGAACACATTTAAATGGAATACATCTTAATAAAATTTCCCAACTCCTCTAGCTTCTATAACACCCTGAGTGAGTGTGGGTGTGAGTGTGTGTGAGTGTGTGTGTGTGCGTGTGTGTGTAAATGTTAGCGCATGCCTTCACTTCTTAGAGTTGGCAGCTGTCATAGCTAAGAAGCCCCAGAAGCATGACCTGAGTGTGTTCTCCGAGGCCTCCGTGTGGCCCTGCCTCCCGGACCACGTCACCGCCTGACAGACACTCCATCCCTGGCTCCTGCCCGCCCGGCCGGATCGCTAACAGGTTCAGACTCAGCTGCAGGCACGTCCCAGGCTGCCAGGTCACGTCCATCTCACTGCTGTTGAGTAGGCGGATTTCTAAGGTCATCACCTGTACGCTGAGCTGCTATTCCGGTGGCTCATCCGTATTTCTTACGAGTTCACACTTCAGTCGCCAGGGTATTGGTCTCCCGGGATCAATTTCCGCTCCTTCAGACTCAGCCCAGGGCAGGCGATCCAAACGCATTGCCAGGTGGGGGGTGCTACACGTTAACTCTCCCGGAAAGAGTGTGGGCCGTGTTTCCCATTTACATGTGGGTGGGGATTATAGGTTTAAGAAGGTAGGATATCTTACGTGTTTGTTTGTAGTCTACCAAGGAGAAAAACAGTAATTTTAAAAAAAATTGTCAATGATTTTTCTATGCAAAAACTGGCAATAGAATGCGCTATGAAAGTTATTTTATTAAATTATTACAGATTTATAGTTCCATAACTATTAATTTAACTAAACAAACATTTATTGCATGGCAAAAATCCGAGTTGACATGACCACCATGCAGAGGGGAAGGGCTGTGGGTAAATGGTGGTAAAATTACCAGGTAAACCTAGGACACACCCAGATTTGACAGACAGGAGAGATCTGGGCGGGAGGGAGGAGGAGAAGCAACTAGAAGGCAGTTCAGAGAGGTGGAACGTGAGCCAGACTTTGTCCCATGAGCTAAGGGAAGAGTTTCATGAGAACTGAGGATACTGCCAGTGAATTGAGGAGAGGGTCAGACGTGGCCCAGACAGAGCTCGGCGTGCGACGGAAACATCTTCCCTGGCAGCCGCCTGTGCCCGGCCCACCCCTGCCCTCCTCTCCTCCGCCAAACCCACGAGGCAGCTCGGAAGGGAACAGCGGAACACTCAAGGGTTTCCCCTAAACTGAGACCCTCACCTGCATGGTGTCTGGGTTCGTTGTCTCCTCCATTTCTTTACCCACAAAGTCCGGTGAATCATGGTGTTTGCCCCCCGCCGCCGCTGAGAAGCCATCGGTAAGGCCAGCGCCCCCTCGAGATGCCCTCTGAGAGCCTGCAGCTTCCCTGCTGTCAGGGTTTCTCCTGCCTTCGCAGCTCAGGGCCTCCGGCCCACTCCCTCCCAGAACAGGTGCACGCACACCCTCAGAGCAGCCCCGGCCCGGGAAGCTCAGTGCGTGGGGAGACTGCTCGCAGCATCGCCGTCGTGCGTGTCCTTGCGCTGGAGGTTTCCTGAGCGCGGGAGGCCGGGCCTGGGTGACACACGTGGAACCAGGGTGAGCCAGAGCCTTCTCCAAACCCTGCTCTCTGGTGAGGAGAGTGTCGCAAGCACAGAACTCATCTGCTCACGCACATCCAGCACCGGACTGATGCCTCCATTGCTCCGTGAGCGGCTTTCTATTTTAACTGCAAAATCCGGGGCCACGTCGAAGGCTGACTGCCCAGCCCAACTGCATGATTAGGCGCTCGACTATCCTTCTCCCCTGTTCTCAGAGCCCTGACCTTGTGGCAATGGATTTGGCCTTGGCTATGTCGGCACACCCCAGGGCCCTGGAGTCTGATCGCACAACTAGCATCTGACAAGCAGAACCCCAGCTGCCGCGGCCGCCTCTGCGCCGACGCCACATGCCGCGGTGTCAGGGCACAGGGGCAGATGGGCCAGGGCCTCGCCAACAGAAACCTCAGCAGCACCTGCACACGCTGCCGGGGACGTCAGCAGTCAGAGGCCGAGGCTGCGGTGAAAGGCAGCACTCTGACCGTGTCCTCAGCACTTCGGCAGAGAGAACGCCGTTCTACTTTAATTATTAAAGAACAATGAGAACGCAAGTTCCCTGAAGCCTTGAGAAAAAAAGGAGCATTTGCAATTAGGACCAGCGTTTATTTACCCACTTAGTAACACGCAAACAGTTTTGTATCCGTTCTGTCAGTTGCTGGGATACAAACTTCAGTGTGTGTGTGTGTGTGTGTGTGTGTTTCATAACTTTGAATCATGTATATTAGAAATATAATTATTTTTACAGAAATAGAATGCTGAAAAAGATGACATAGAAATTTTGACAACATATCATGAATCTATCTCCATACTTATTTTTTCATGATATCTTTATTGGATATCTGATGTTTCTATCTATCTACCTATCTATAATCCATCTATCAATCTATCTAAATATCTATATGTCATTCCACCTCTTGAAAACAGCACCCTATTTTCCTTAGAGAATCTAAGGTGTGCCAAGCGGATGGGATGGACATGTGACTCTCAAACATCTCATCACTCTGGCCCAGGGTGAGCGATCACAGCTCTCAAGCCTGGCCTTGGAGTCCAGAGGGCTGGGCTGCCGGGGGATCAGCGTGGACCTAGATTTCTGGCATCCATTTGGTCCCAGGAAGGAAGACCTGCCTGAACTAGAGCCACTAGAGAGGAAAGCTGAGCTGAGGAGAGCAGAGAAGGAAGCCATATTGTGATGTCACTTGAGCCTCTTGAGTTGACAAGTACAAGTGTGCCGTTTTGCCCGCGATGAAGAGTTACTGCAGGGGCGTCTCTGTTCATCCTTTGTTTTCTATTTCTCACAAAAGCACAGCAAAAGCTAAACACGTCCCAGGAGAGGCCGCCTCCACACAGCAACGGTGCAGTAGGCCTAGGGCCAAACCTCTGTCAGCAGGTCAGAAACTCAGAAACAGATCGCGTGGGCCTGGAGTGTGCAGGGAGGAAGGTGAGTGTTTCAGAGTGATCCAAACAAACACACCAGCGAATTGAAAGAATGCACATTAGCATGGGCCAGTCGTCCTTAGATCAGAAGGGGCGGGATGGAGAAATGATTAGAGAGAAGAAGATAGGAATTTAGCTTGGAAATAAAAAGAGAAAAGGCAGGGCTGTTAATAAGAGTGCACACTTTAAACATTGGCGCCACCAACATACACGTGTTTCCCAGCAGCCGAAGCCCCTGTGGAGGTTCACGCCTCTGAGCCGGTTCTCTCGGCAGCCACAGAGGGAGGGCCTGCTTCTCGGGGCCCAGCAGCCACGGAAACAGCCTCTGCATTCAGAAATGCTGTCACAAAATAAGACTGAGCGATATCAGCGAGAACATGGCAGCACTGAGAAAGATGGTCCAGATGGAGAACACAATTAAAATGATCGGATGGTGATATCAAAAATATGACTACTGCTCTACCTGGTGTGGCTCAGTGGATAGTGCTGGCCTGCGGACTGAAGGGTCCTGAGTTTGATTCCATTCAAGGGCACATGCCCGGGTTGCTGGCTTGATCCCCAGTAGGGGGCGTGCAGGAGGCAGCCACCCATGATTTCGTCTCATCATTGATGTTTCTATTTCTTCCTCTCTCTTCCTCTCTGACATCAATAAAAAAAATATATATTTAAAAAATATGTCTCCTAATGGAAACATTGAGTTAAAGACTGTAATCTTGTAGAATCCTGTAGCAGTGGGGAGTATAATAGGTTACCAAGCACAGCAGACCATTTGGATTTGTGGGGAGAGGTGTTGGAACTGCCCACGATCCCAGAAGCATCGGGATCGTGAGGGCAGAGTTCTGTTTCCATGGACACATGATCATTTATCCAAGCCATTTGATGTAACTTATGCCTGAGTATTGTTCTATTCTCCTCTCAATACTTTAAAATCTTATTATAACTAAATATGTATGCTAATGCCAGTCTGTAAACATTCCAAGTAATTACTGACTTTAAATTATTTAGAGACTTTCCATGTCTTGCATTTTAAATTGTACTTCTTTATTCTGAAGTTCACCTCAGTGCCAGCAAATGGCTTTTCCTCTTCAGAATTTAGTGTTTATGAGAGCGAGTGAACAATGGTAGATGTGTAAGCCAGGTGTGGTGGAAAGTTACTGGAAATTAATACAACACAGAGGTCTGCCATGGTCTGTAGACCCCCCGGGGTTCAACGTCAGACAGCTTCTATGTCAGCCTTGCTTTCTGCGGAGTGGTGTCTAAGGTCTGTGCCAAGCTCTCAGAGATGTACCCTGAACTGTGACTAAAGAAAGCAAGATCATCTTAATTTCTCCTTTAAGACAATAAACAATCGTCAAATAACTTTAACAAAGTTCTCACGATGTATTATTTTGTGCGTTTTCTGTTTGGTTGCTTTTGACTTGTAACGATTACTACCGTTTTATGCTTTACAAGATAACGGAAACCCAGTGGTGGCTCTGATCTATATTATTTACTAACTACCGTGTTTCCCCGAAAATAAGACCTAGTGCATGGAAAGATAAGACATCCCCTGAAAATAAGACCTAGCACAACTTTGGAAGAAAAATTTAATATAAGACACTGTCTAATTTTCGGGGAAACTGGGTAGAGGCCCAGCGTGCAAAATCACACAAGACCCAGACCCGCCCTGTGCCAGCTGGGGGACCCCAGACCCGCCCTGGCCCTGAGAAAGCTGCAGGCCCTGCTCCCACCGCTCATGAGCTCCGCCAGGCTCGCACGAGTCAGAAGTCCCTCCCTGCCCGTGAGAGGTGCTCCATGCACCTCCTGCTGACCCGTTGTGGCCGTGATGCCATACTGGCATTATGACCACAGGCCTCTTATGACATAGATTTCTACTTGTCTTATTCTCGATTGGAACATTTTCCACATTGTTTTAAGACAGTGAGTCACCAATGCTTTACCGTTTAATGACACGTATGTGCCTGCATACTAATTAATTTTTTCTTCTTTGAAAAAATCTTGAGATCCGTGCACCAGGTTTCGGCTGTGACCCGGGCTGTGATTGCCACGTGACGCTGTTTGCTGCTGAGGCAGCCTGGCTCCTTCCAACAGCATCCTCGGTGGGACAGCCACCTGCCCTCCTCCTGACACGCTTCATAGCATTTAGATTTGAAGAGGAACCATGTCAGGTTTTAGTTATTGAATCTTTAGTTCATTATTGCATGGGGTTTCCCTGATTACAGTCCATGGATTTATTTATTTAGAGGTTTCCTGAGATTCCAAGCACCATCAACACATTTCAACACAATCGATGACAAGGGTTTCTCCTGCCTTTTGACCAAGATGCTTCTTCAGCCAAATGTGAGCCAGGCTCCTCCAAGTCCCCTTTCTGGCTCGGCCCTGACTTTTGGGCGCTGTTCTGGCCCCCCTGACTGCAGCTTTAGAAGGAGTCCTGCTGGTCAGTGCCCTGGGCCCCTCCCATCCTGATGCTCTTCCCCCCGCCCTGCCGGGCAGATCCCATTAGCCTCTCTGCTCCTCTCAGTGACTTCTCACCGCTGACCCCACCCGCTCCTTCCTGGACACCCCTCTTGTCCTGTACTTGCAGCTGACCCCAACCCCCCTATTGTACTACAAAAACCATTGTGTTAGCTATCTTTTAAAAAATATATATATTCCATTGATTTTTTACAGAGAGGAAGGGAGAGAGATAAAGAGCTAGAAACGTTGATGAGAGAGAAACATCGACCAACTGCCTCATGCACACCCCCTACCAGGGATGTGCCCGCAACCAATGTACATGCCTGCCCCTGACCAGAATCAAACCTGGGACCTTTCAGTCCACAGACAGACGCTCTATCCACTGAGCCAAACCGGTTTCGGCTGTATTAGCTGTCTTACATGAAGTCTGCCTTAATGTCTTTAACAAGTGTCACGAATAATTTTTAAAAATATTTCTCAAAGAGATCTTTGTGAATTATAAATTACATATTTCCTTAACAGCCTAGGTGGTGTGGCTTAGTGATTGAACATCAACCAATGAACCAGGAAATCACGGTTCGATTCTCAGTCAGGGCACATGCCCAGGTTGTGGGTTTGATCCTTAGTAGGGGGCGGGGCGTGCAGGAGGCAGAAGATCAATAATTCTCTCTCATCATCTCATCATCCCTGTTTCTCTCTCTCTCTCTCTCTCTCTCTCTCTCTCTCTCTCTCTCTCTCTCTCTCCCTTCCTCTCTGAATCAATAAAATTAAAAATATATATATCCTTAATATATAGTACCAACAATTATTACCTAAAGTTTATCTCCTACCTTAATTTCCTCCCGCTTTACTTTGTCCACAAAATGTCATCGTTAAATGTCACCCAACCAGGAGCTGTAGTATTGCAAAGTGCTGCTAGAGAGGGACCTACCACCCAGTGATGCCCCACACCCCCTGGTCTTCAGCGAGGCTTCATCACAGTCTCCAGATGTGTCTGCAGCGCAGACGACAGGGCCACCCCACCTAAACCACAAGCCCAGACAGCCGTGTCCGGCACCCGCTGGAGACGTGGCCATCTTCCTGGTTGACTTCATTCATAATTCTGTTCCCGTAGTAATTACCCAAACTTCTACCTTTCCCTCAGGCACAGAATTCCAGAAACTCTCTTCTCTGACACGAACAGCACAGGACACACAGGGTCATTGAGGGGAAATCCCTTCAGCACTCTCCTCCCCTGGAATCGGTTTTGATTGGCATGTGCCATGCCCCCCGTCTCACTGGGACTGTGAATTTCCTCCTGTCACCGACCTTGCATTCCCCGTGTCCTCAGAATCACTCCTCCTGACACATCTCCTATCCCAGTCCTTTAGCTTTTCCCCTCTGCTCTCTCCCCTCAACACACAAGCTGTAGACTAGCGACTCTCTTCTGGGAGTCTTATTTGAGGCTACTTTTAAATTGTACACACTTTCTCTGCAATCGAATAAAAAGCTCTCCAATACTTAAGACTTTTTCTCAGCAATACAAGACTTTCCTAGGCTCGATGTCTCAGTGACACTTGATGAAAAAGTACCTTCAGGAGACTTTGCTTATGATCCAACTCATTATGGTTTAGAGCAGGGGTCCTCAAACTTTTTAAAGTGGGGGCCAGATCACGGTCCCTCAGAGAGCTGGAGGGCCGGACTATATGAACTACTAATTCCTACTGTAACACCTCGGCTACGCTCACTGCCCAAAAAACCTGGCGGGCCGGATCAGACTCCTCTGCGGGCCGCATGTGGCCCGCGGGCCGTAGTTTGAAGACCCCTGGTTTAGAGTCACAGCTTCAGAATCACCCACTGAGTTAGAACTTGCATTTTAATAGCTTTCCCCTGAGAAGCTATTAAAGTTTTAGAAGTCCTGCTTTAGGACGGTGGTTCTCAACACTGCTCTCCATTAGAATGTCCTAAAATGTCTCTGAAATTAACACCAATGCCTAGATCTCTTAAAAACTACGTAAATCAGAAACTTGGAAAATGGTAGGTAGGACTTACCTTTCTGGCTCTTTTTCCCTCCCTCTCTCCTCCCTTCCCTTCCTTCCTACCTTCTGTCTTTCCCTCCTTCCACTCCTCTATCCATTCATCCTACCCTCCCCACCCCCCTTTGAAAGCTTCTCAGGTGGAATTCTAAAATGCAGCCAGAGTAGAAAGCATTACGTTATCGATGATGGAGCCATGCAGTGTTTCCAGTGTTGAGAAGAGAATCACGGGGTGCTGTCTCCTACCTATGCCTCCTGCACAAATCAGTTAATTTTTTTTATTTTGACTACCTCACCTGCTAGACTGCAATAATAGTGTCTACCTCAAGGAGCTGTCCTACAAGCACAGTGCCTAAAACAGTGTCTCATAGAAAACCATCCTCGCAATGTGGTGACTGTAATTATTGAAATTCTATCACGTTTATTCCCTACCTGGATTCGATTCATCTAGATGGACAGAAGCCTCCTGTCTTTCTCAACCTCCAGGCTTTGCATCTATTTGATCTGGTTCCAAGAATATGGACTCTACCAAACGGTGGTTCTCCTTTTCAAGGACTAGAGCGCCGTTGGCCAGCCTCCTATGGAGCTGCAGTATGTGATTTTATTTTCAAACCAAAGAGCATATGGCATGTCCTCCGGTGATCTCAGAAAGAGGCTTCTCTTGTCATTCCAAGGTTTTTCAACACTCTGCTCAGTGCTCTGAGTGTCAGGACCTTGTCTGTTCCTCTCCGTGTTGGTGACATAATGACAGTTGTGTATTTTATATCTTCGGTAGATGCCGGGGCTAGATAGATTTTCTGCTTACTTTGAGGAAGGGACTGATTTTAACATCCCAGGGGAGGGGAGAAGGTGTTTTTCCCACAATAGGAGTAAGATAAGCACATTATAAAATCGTCATTTAAAAGTAATTAAATTAACCCACAGAGTGCCGGCAATTAGCACTGGTCGGGGGAGGGAGGGTAGGGGGTTGGACAGAAACAAGTCTCTCCTTAAAGGAAGTTGAGGGCACAGGCTTCGAGCCAGAGGGCATTTCCTTTGCCCACTGCGCCCCTCACTGCAGAGATCTAGCCGTGAAAACTCCCCAGGGAGGCGTGATGTGGAAAAGTGGGGAGCACAGCAGCAGGGCACACCCAGAGCAGGCACCCAGGTGTTCTTCCTGAAATGTGAGTCAGACCGTGGAGAAGAGAGTCACGGGTGAGTCTGCAGACCCGGCTGTAAAGGACAGTGATGCAGAGAACGGAGCAGGGTGGCTTGGGAGGGAGGCAGGGGGAGACCAGGTGCTGATCAAAGGTGAGAAGCTCCCGCCATGGAGGAGGAACACATTCCAGGAGCTGCTGGAGAGCATGGTGACCACGGTCAGTCCTGGGCTTTGCTGAAAGAACTGTTCTTAAATCACATCTTGTCAACACACACACTCACACACACACACTTACACATACACACTCTCACACACACACACACTCACACACACACACACTCACACACTCACACACTCACACACTCACACACACACACACACACATTCACCCACACTCACACACACACACTCTCACACACTCACACACACACACACACACACACACAATGCTAACTATAGAGAGGTGATGGAGACGCTATTTTACCTTGATATTGATGGTCTTTCACTATATACAAGCATATAGTGTTATTACTTAAATGTATACAAATTTTATAGGTCAGAGTTATCTCAATATAAATAGTCTAACCAAAGGGGAAAAAGAGATAAAAAAGACAATGGATTCCCCAAACCAACCGGCTATTGAGCAAACAGATAATTTAAGAAAAGGGGTGAAGATTACCCTCAGAGAAATGCAGGAATGTGGTCTATACATAGTGTGCAACCATGGTAACTAGAAGGAAAAAGAACAAAAAGAAATAACCAAGAAAATTCATGTTTAAAAATAAGAGTACTGATATTGAAAATAAAAATGAATGGGATAGAAAATACGTTGAATGGACATCTCAGAATGTGTAACAGGCAAACGAAGAAAATTTCTAGATGAGTTTTTTAAAAAATGACATAAACTTACATATCCGGGAATCATAGTGCAAAAGAACTGAAGCGAGGGAAGGTGGGAAAGGACCAAGAGGTGACACAATGCCCGGTCACAGAGAAACGGCTCTTCACGTGCCCAAGCCCTGCTGGAGCCCGGCTGGAGGCATAGACCGTCCTCTCTCTGCTGAGACAGACTTAGCACCTTCCAGAGAAGGAGTAGGAAATGTGACTTTTAAAAGAACAAGAGTCAATTATCCCTAGGCATCTTCTCATTAGGGCTAGATG
Organism: Pipistrellus hanaki; assembly: GCF_964339955.1. NCBI lineage: Eukaryota > Metazoa > Chordata > Mammalia > Chiroptera > Vespertilionidae > Pipistrellus > Pipistrellus hanaki. The sequence goes on from NC_140510.1 coordinate 86,185,914, forward strand.
CTGGAAGACAATCCATATTTCTGAGGAAAACTGAATTAGAACTTAGAATTTTTACCCCACCGAGATCAATGAAGTATAAAAGCAGAATAAAAATGATTTAAACATGAAGAGAGTGAGCACATAAATCTTCCACGCGCATTTCCTATGAATGTCTTGAATAAAGAAGCTATTGAGCTCCCGGAGACAGGAGGTCAGAGGCGGAAAGAGAAGGGAAGGCTGGTCTGAGCCTTGGGAGAGACCATTCGGATCAGGTCAGCAGGCCACCGGGAACAGTGGGAAAATCTATAAAGTAGATCATGAAAAAAAAAAAAAATGGCTAAAGACTAAGGGGCATAGAAAGGCCACATGATGTAAGGGGGAAAAAATCAACCAGAAACTTAAAGAGGAACAAAGAAATGTTCAGAAAGTCGTAGTTCAAATATGAAGCATCATGAGCTGTGGTGTGAATTTAAGCAAGTGGCTGAGTGAAAGAGAAAAGACTACTGAATCCTAAAGTTAGACACATCCAGATTTAATCTGGCCGGAATGGTTCAGTGGCTGAGTGTGTCGACCTTTGAACCAGGAGGTCACAGTTCAATTCCCGGTCAGGGCACATGCCTGGGTTGTGGGCTCCATCCCCAGTGTGGGTCATGCAGGAGGCATGATTCTTTCTCATCATTGATTCTTCTCTCTCTCTCTCTCCCTCTCTGAAATAATATATATGCATACATTTAAAAAAAGACTTAGGTGACATCAGGTTGTGTGTCACATTAGCCTCATAGAGAAGAAAATGCAATTCTAGAGTGAAACTCAGCCACATTTCTATTATAGAGTGCTGTAAATGCCAACTACTATGTTTCAATGTGTAAATTACTGTGAAAGCATCGCCATTGGGCAGAATGTAGAAATAGTAGAAAATAGATAAAGGTGGGACAAAGGAGAGGAGAGGTGATTTTGTCCTTGTGTCACAATATGAGACATTGAGCATGAAAGGAAAAATAGAGGTTTGAGAAGGGAATGTACAGTTTTAATAATAATAAATACACATATAAAGTCACTATCCAATCTCTGCATGGTGGAGAATAGGTGGTGGGGGAGCGAGTTAAGTCTTCTTCAGAGAAAGACAAGTCCTGTCTCTACAAATAAACAAAATAGAACAATATTCCTTAGAGCTTTAGATATAACCACAAAAACATTAGCAAATGCTAGAAGGAAAAGTCCTTCCAAAGCGGGAATAGGACTGATGAGAAATGAGGTAGCTTATTGTTCTGCATCCCAAGATCTTGTGTACTGTGTGATTGGTGAATGTATGCACGAGTTAATTCTGGTCGTGTGAAAATTTCAAGTATCGATTAAAAATTTCAACATGTGTAAATGACTTCCTGCTAAACTATTTTTGGTAGTCACTCTTTCTCTAGTTTGTTCCTATGCCTTTTAACCTTTCTTAACATAGTCATCCACCTATCCTTCTGCCCCATGCTACTGCTTATTTGTACTCCCACTTTCTTTATTGTGTGTATGTATTATAGGCTAAAAGTGGCATTTTAATAACCCTCCAGGAGTACAGCCCAATAAAAATTGAATCATCATTGAACTGAGTAGTTTCTTATGAGGTTTATTAATATTCTAAAACCAGGAAAAATTGGAACAGTGTCCCTATCATACATTATTTGAATTTTAAATAGTTTCGACTCAAATGAGGGAGATTTTAATCTGGGATAATTGCAGCTTTAATAAGATTTTAGATTAATTTTTAAGTGCATTAAAAAATCATCTAAAATAATATGTCTGTGGCAAGAAATTATGAGTGGTATTCGATGATCTGATTTATTCTGTTTTGTGGTAATCAATTGAAGGAAAATGATAATTACACCTGACATCTCAGTGAGCACTAGAGCCATTAATCAGCATTCTTTGCCTCATGCTCCATCTTTACCTTGATCTTTATTATGTCAAGGTTATATATTAACCACCAACGTAGAAAGGTTTTCTTAGAAAAACCTCAGTTGTCTATAAATTGGATCGTAGGAATGGAGAGTGGGAGGGCATTACGGTGAGTTGTAAGCATTTGGATTTTGACTCATAGTCTGGACTCATCCGTCTCCTTTAAGTCAATGCTCCACCTGTAAGAAGGTGCAGTGGACACTTCTGGTTGCCCGGGCCACCACAGACCTCCTCCTCTGTCCCTCTTCACACAATTCTGTTCTCATTTATTCATGTTGCTGCACACTCGCCCTCACACCCGCTCCATGGTCGTTCTGATCAATGGCTGGCCAAGGCCTTGGTTTCCCTGGTGGTCAGTATGCTGTGTCTCCCATTCAGGATATGAAGGGAGGACTGACAGGGCACTACTGCTGCAGACAGAGAGCCTGGACCCCTGCCTGGCAGGCACTGTGCCCACAGCAAACCAGTTGCAGGATGCTGGGTGCACTGGTGCCAGGACTGGCAGACAAGGAGGACAGGGAGGCGGGGACGGGAAGAGCATCTGGGTCACCACAGGTCAGGAGACACTCACTCCACATCAGTGACCTCGCACAGGCCCTGCTCACAAGACTCCAGCGACAGTGCTCACAGCGGTGGTGCTGCAGGGAAGAGATGCCACATGCACTCCAGGGGGCTCTGTGCCAGCCCAGGAGCCCACCTCTGAGTCTCCTCACCACTGGTCTCATCCTGATCTCTCTCTCCCCCCCTTTCTCCTCTCTCTGGAATCAATAAAAGTAGATATTTTTAAAAATCAACTAAAATTCTAGAAACAAATATTCTCCCAGAAGCCATGGGGTCTGTCCAAGGACTGGGCCACAAGGGGCCGGCCCAGGACCCTGGAGGCAGAGTTTTGCAGTGACCCATTGCAGGGAGCTTTATTTCCCTCGGGGACGGTGTTTTTGGCTAAACCAAAGGTCCTGTCAAAATCCATTTGGTAGATCCAGGGATAAGATAATAGATGGAGATGTGGAAAATGTTGGTACCACATCCAGACTGGGTTTAGAAATAAGATACAGAGTATACCGCCTTATGAATTCTGAGTTTCCATAACTCGCCTGAAAACGTTGGCCCCAAATAAACATCGCGAATTCAGTTTTACTTGGGGCTGCTGACCATGAAGCTGAGCTGATGCCATTGTTACAGACAGTGGTCGGCAAACTCTTTAGTCCGCAGAGCCAAATACCAACAAGTACAACGACTGAAATTTCTTTTGAGAGGCACATTTTTTAAACTTAAACTATATAGGTAGATACACTGTTATTAACTTAATTAGGGCACTCCTTCAATGACATGGTATTTTGTGGAAGAGCCGCACTCAAGGAACCAAAGAGCCGCATGTGGTTAGCGAGCTGTGGTTTGCTGACCACCGTTACAGACGAACCACACATGACTCTTCCCAGGACCGAGTGTAAATGAAACAGATCTTTCAAAAGTACAGTCCATGGCATGCTACTGTATATGAGCAGGATGAACGGCAATCTGTCATTAAATGTTCAAATTACAGCAATAATTGAGGCTCAGCCTCAATATAGTGTATATTATCCTGCATATTCTGTTCTTATTCAAGCATTAAAACTAGAATTTGATTATCTTTTATGAAGATATTTATGTGCAACATCTAAGAAACTCTTAAAAATTCTCTACTTTATTCTAAAAACGTTGACATGTAATAAGGATGGCTTCTTTTTAAGTCAGGTAATAAAAACCAGGAGACTCTCAAATCATGCTAAATACAAGACAAAAAAATGGGTAAGAATTTACTGGGAACGCAGCACGGCCTCATAAAATGTACCAAATTATACCTCAAAGGCCTGGCTTTTAGCCTCACTTTTCCAGTGGCCCCATGACCTTTGGCAAACTGTATTACTGCCCTTAATTCATGCTCCGCATATTTTCCACGAATGACTTGGACCACATGTCCATCATCTCCTTCAGCTTTCTTTTCATCTTAGCTTTTATGGTCTAGAAAGAGCCAAGATTATATATTTTGCAAGGGTTTCTATCATCAAACCAACCTCACAAATGTAATTCCTTTTTAAGGACCTATGTCTCAGTTCCCCTTTGAGAGGCGTATCAGACGCTATGAATTATCCTAACCACAGGAAGCCCCACCTCTCTCCCTCCTCCCGGCCACACCACCCAGAGCTGCTCCTCACTCCTGCAATGCTGCCCAACCCTGGGCTGTGGGGTCTGCGATGATTTGATTTTCTCTCCTGAGACTGATTTCCGACTTAATTCCCAGTTGATGTCTGTGGCGGGAGATGAAGGGTGGCAGTGCCCTTTGCCAAGCCCCAGGCACGTGCAGGGAGAACTCCCTGGAGCTCTTAGAAGGGGTCAGAGGGTGTGTCCCACACCCAGTTGATGTCCCCCCAAAAGCAACTCCATTATGATGAAGGTTAAGGCTCCATAATCCTATGTAATAAAAACAGAATATGCTAATTGACCCTCACACCATTGCAAAGATGGCAGCACCCACAGCCAATAAGGAGGTAATATGCTAATTGGCTGTCCCACCCTTACAGGTGACAGTGCCCACAGCCACCAGGTAGGCTGTGGCACCCAGTTATCTCAGCCCCCCAGCAACCCAGAGCCACCCGAGGCCAGGTAATTAGGGCCTGTGGAGGCTTGTGCTGCCGGCAGTGGCAGCAGCAGAGGTGTGATGGGGAGCTGCCTTCCCCTGATCGCCAGGTCGCCTTCCACCCCTGGGGGCTCCTGGACTGTGAGAGGGGGCAGGCCAGGCTGAGGGAACCCCATGCAGTACATAAATTTTTATGCACCGGGCCTCTAGTCTTAACATAAACGCATGTTTTTAATTTGACATTATTTTGTGAGGATTAAATTTGAAGGGGGTTTGAACTTCACTCTTGTCTTCTGAATGCATCACTGAGGGCCCCTAGTGATCAGCAATCAGGCTGATTGGGGTCTTCCCTCCCCCAGCTGTCAGACGGGGCCTTCATTTATTCCCTGGTGGCCAGCACATGTCCTAGCCAGCAGTTGAACTCCCGAGGGGACAATTTGCATATTAGCCTTTTATTATATAGAATAGCAAATACACCCAATAGTAGAAGAATAATACATGGATGAAAATACGCACACATACATGCACACATGTAAGTTCCTCTTTTCCTGTCCCAAAACGCTTCTTAGAAGTAATCGATGTTATCAACATAGCATAGTATCTTCCTGTCACTGTTGTGTGTGTCAGCCTTTCACTTTTACACGTGTGTAGTCCTTCCTTTTACTGACATCACAGAGCAATGCACTTAACCTCCACTACAGTCATACAGGCTATTTCTAGTTGCCCGCCATCACCCCTCCCAACCCTCCCAAAAATGCCACAAAGAACATACTGATGCAAAGAAGCATTCATTGCAATTCCAGTTTTGCTGTTCCCTCCATATGCGACTGGGTGAGTTATTGAGTCTTCTGAAACTCAATTTTCTTCCTTGTAAGGATAGAGGAGATAATGCTAATCAATATCGAGGCGGAGCTAAATGAGAGGATGTAAGCACGACACCTCAGCCTGACCTGCGTGCGAGCTCTGCTGTGAAAATATGCAAACCAATCTCCAGCCCTGTGAGCATATTTCTTACTTCCCAAAAAGAATGGAAACATACACTTTATGCTGAACAAGAGTAATGCCACCGGCTTCACAAAAGTGGAGAATGATGAACATACGTTGTAACAGGCACTGGTAGCTCTGTGGACCAGTCATTTTGCAAATAGCTATTTGATCTGAATATTAATGTGTCTGAGCTAGGAGTGGTGGATGATTGATACTCATGCATTCCTGACAGAATGCTCTGAGTATGTTAATGTTATTTCAAAATGTATGAAGAGACAAGTTTAAAGAAAATAGGACAGAAACAATTTCCAAGATTAAGCTTCATAGAGGGACAAGGCAGAAAAATCTACTCTGCAGTGTCAGCTGAAAGCTTACAGATGGGAGACACATCAGAGAATTCTCATGTAATCATCAAATATTATTTATAAAGTATATTCCACTCACTTTAAAAATAAAGAGACCTATCTATCATAGCATTATAAAATGCATATATAATACTAGAGGTACAGTGCACAAAATTCATGCATGGGAAGGGATGTATCCCTCAGCCCAGCCTGAACCCTCTCCAATCTGGGACATCCCTCTCACAATCTAGGACTGCTGGCTCCCAACTGTTTCCCTGCCTGCCTGCCTGATTGCCCCTAACCACTTCTGCCTGCCAGCCTGATCACCCCCTAACCACTCCCACGTCAGTCTGATCAATGCCCAACTGATCTCCTACCAGCCTGATTGCCCCTAACTGTCCTCCCCTGCAGACCTGGTTGTCCCCAACTGTCCACCCCTCCTGGCCTGGTTGCCCCTAACTGTCCTCCCCTGCTGTCCTGGTCACCCCCAACTGCTCTCCCTTGCAAGCCTGGTCCCTCTCAACTGCCCTTCCCTGCTGGCTTGATTGCCCACAACTGCCCTTCCCTGCCAGCCATCTTGTGGTGGCCATCTTTGACCACATGGGGGCAACCATCTTGTGTGTTGGAGTGATGGTCAATTTGCATATCACCTCTTTTATATAGGATTAATTGTAATATACAAGGATACATATATATTATATATTTTATTTGAATTAATGGAAGATAAATGAAATGCTTGGTAGCCTCACAGATTCATAGTAATATGTTTATATTGAAAATACTAGGGGCCCAGAGCACAAAATTGCATGAGACCCAGGGCCCAGAGTCTGGTGGCTCAGCGGGACCCAGAAAGAGTCCTGCGGCTGCCTCCATCCTGCCCGCCCCCTGACAGGACCCAGAAACCACCCACGCCTCTGGTCAGGTCCTCCAGAGTCAAGTCCCCGCCCACTTGCGAACTTCTCACCATCCACCAGCCCACCCACCCCACACACGCAGCCTTCTGCTGATCAGTGTTATGGCATGATGGTGTGACGACCACGGGTTTTTTTCATTCACGTTAAAAGGGGATTAATTAGAGGCAATAATTTAATATTGCTATTTGCCCTTTCTATATATAATAATAGAAGTGTCAGGGATGAAAGAAAATTAGTAAAATGTATATGAAAACCTTGTTCTGTCAGAGTCTGGGGCACGCTGCAGGACACAGAGTCAAGTCCCCTCCCATCCACGTGCACCTCAAAATCACGTGAGACACAGACCCGGCCACACTCTCCCTCACCCCCATTGGGCTAGATCCAGATCTGGCCAATCACACCTTTGTCAAGCCCTGCTGGGCAGGGGGCGTAGCCTCAGGTACCTTAGCCTGGTGCCAGGAAGGGGGCATGGCCTAAGGTCCCCTGTCAAGCCCCACGGGGCAGAGGAGGGTGTAGCCTCAGGTCCCTGCTGATTGCTCAGTAAGGCTCCTTATAGGAACTTGGCCTTAGCTGTGGGTGCAGCCATCTTTGTGATGGAGTGATGGTCAATTAGCATATTTCCTCTTTATTAGACAGGATAGTTATAGAGGTGTTTACTCAAATATATTTTCCAAAGATCATTTGTTTTTATCTCTGAATGGTTATAAAATCTACTCTGGTAAAGGAACACGGTGGATACATTTTTATGAGCTGGTTTGGTTCAGCTGTATGATTTCAATCAACTGAAGTTTTGTGAAACATGACTTATGGCCGCCTTGAGTCTGCCCTGGTGAGTGAGCGCTGTCCACAGGGAGAGAGTGTAAGTCCTGCCGAGGCCCTCAGTGACCAGGAAGACCTGAATGACTGTCAGGTGATGGAGGTTGCTGCCCGTGTGGTCTGTTCTCTCATTCTCTCTGGGTGTAAGTCTGTCAGTCCGGAGGGTTATCCACAATCTCCAATGAGGATGGTGAAGCGGCCTTTTTATCCTTCAGAATTCTTTTCTGTGTATATTTTGAACTCTATTTTTAGGTACACATGCATTTATTTTTATATCTTGTATGTTAATCCCATTATTGTAATGAAATATCCCTCTTGTCTTTTGTCATGCCCTCTATGTTTAAAGTTATTGTCTGATGTTGGTACAGTCATCCCATCCTGGAAATAGAGCACATTTCTCTCCAGAATCCTGACTATTCTACTATTTATGAGCTGCAGCTTCTGACCAAGTTAATAGAGTCTTTGTTGGCCGTGATAAAGTCATTGAGCAATATATTCTGTACTTCTCATTCAAACATTTCTACATTGGCAATATTGATTGGCTCTATCTAGAATGGACTGAAAAAAGAATACTTTTTAAACAACTGTGTTTGGTTGAGGAATAGTATAAAAGTATGAACTAAAAGAGTGAGTTATTTAGGCTGTGTTAAAACTTCAATACGTATAGGAATGCTTCAGACAAATCTGACTAAAATGTTAAAAATGCTAAGTGGCAGTTCAGCTTATCCTCCTGAGGAAAGAAATCATTTTAGAGATGGAGCTTTGCCTTCAAGTTGGAAATGAGTTTTGATACAAGCCCTTAGTCAGGCTCACTGAAGGTGTCATGAGAATGCTGGAGCCTGTAAGACACTCATTCATGCTTTTAATGTGAAGAGACACACGCCTTTGGTAACAAGGGGGCTGTCTTTGAAGAGATAAAGGAGCCCCGTGGAATCCACGCCAGGAACCGAGGGAGCCATCCAGAAAGAGGCCTCAATGACATACCTACTGAGTTTGTTTCTTAAACAATGAAGAGGCGGGAACAAATAGGTAGAATTGAGAATAGCAGACCATAGCTCAGATGTCTACAGGCCAAATCAGTGAGCGGGAGAGATGGTGTAAGAATCAGTGTGTGAGATTCCTGGTCAGCGCACAGGCCCGGGCGCGGGCCAGATCCCCAGCGGGGGGCTTTCAGGAGGCAGCCAATCAATAATTCTCGCTCATCATTGATGCTTTTACCTCTCTCTCCCTCTCCCTTCCTATAAATATCAATATCAATATCAATATATATTAAAAAGAATCACAAGGAAAGCTTTACAAAGCAGATGCCTTATGTTCTCATGGTTATCTGACAGATGCTCTCTGCGCAGCCTGCCACCGTCCTCCCTTCCCCCCCCCCCCCCCCCCCAGCCACTGATGAGTGGTGTGTGACCTGGGACCAGGGTTCCTGTGCTCTCTACCTAGTTCTTTCAGCCAACCTCAGCCCGGTTGGGGGAGTTTGCTGTTAGCATAAAATACTTGCTTATTTAGCAAGTGACCATGCAGGAAAGTTTGGTTTCATGACACTGTATAAATTTGCATAGAATGACACAAATGCATATGAATATATGTCTGTGTATATGTATATATATATTCTTCAGACAGGGAACTGTCATTGTATGTACTAACGAATGTCTGAAAGCTAATGTCATTGAAGGCCAAATCTGGGCTTGACCTCCAAGTCACAGAAAGCCTTACGTGAACGTACCGCGAGGAATGACACACGTGGGCACCGTCTGGTTGAAGTGTGTGCGCTCCTTGAGAGCAGTGTTTCTTCTTCCTTCTGCGATGCTGCTCAGGTTTCACTGCACACTCCTTCCTCTCAATATAACATGAAAAAACAGAGAAGAAAGCCAACCTCACATTCTAGCTGCTCTCGATGTGAAGTGCTTGCCTCTGATCCGCAAAGAAAGACACGATCCTTCAAAGCATCTGTCCGTGTTAAGGATCAAAGAGAAGCTTCGAATGAAAAGGCACAGGGATGAAAGGGCCGTTGTGGGTGGATCCCGCCCCATCTGTCAGCGTCCAGATCGCCGTCCTCCTCATGGCAGGCGCTCGGGCCTGGCTCTCTGCAGAGGGAGAGACGGCCTTTTCAGGGAGAGGAGAGTGACAGGCACACCTGCTCTATGGGGAGCTCCGGCCGGAGAAACTGGCATCACTGGTGGATGTGGCACGTATTTCCCTTCCCTTCCGCCCACCGGACCAGGGGTCGTGGACTCTCTAAGACAGAAAGCAGGTACAACTGGACTTGAGGAAGGAAAGACCAGAAAACTGGAAAATCTCAGCCCAAAACCAAGAGGAAAGACCCACAAAGGAAGGAGGAGTTCTCACCATCCATTTCAGAGGAAAGGAAGTCGACCAAGTCGACGAAAGAGTTCGGTGGTCACCTCAGTAACACAGGCTGCCTTCAGAATAGTCACACCCCACCGTCCATCTGCCAGTGTTTCCCAAAGTGTGGTACACGCACCCCCAGGGGTACGGGAGGAGTTTGGTGGGGGTACGCGTTGCACCGGAGTTTGGTGGGGATATGCACTGCACCGTGCTTAGCTGCGCCTAATTCTACGTTCTCATGAGTACGAGGGGCATTCGGCGTTATGAAAGTTATAGAAGGGGCACACGTATGTCAGAAGTTTGGGAAACACTGATTTGCAACTGCATCCAAGATAAAGCTGTGATTAGTGCCACACAGAGGAAGATGGCAGCTGAGCGATCCCAAGCGGATGCCGGGGGAGGGGCATCCTCAAACATCAGACCTCCTGCCACCAGCCCGCCTCCGGCTCTGCCTTCCTCCGAAAAGCCAGTCCCTGAGTAAGACTGGTCTCAGCAAGGGGAGGAGGGTTTTTATTTGACCGAAGAAAATACACTGTTCATCTAGTCCTCTCTGCGAGACACAGAGACCATGGGAATTGCAAACATCTGGGTGAAGTCCACACCACGGGACTGAGGCACCAAAGTTAATTAACAAAACGAAAACGTGAAGAAACAGAATTGGCCGGGGAAAATGATAGCATGTGATATAATAATTACAGCTGCTATAAAATAAGAAGAGGCAGGTATTTTAGAAAATGTGGAAGTTATAGAAATAAACATTCAAAATTCTTAATATATTGAGAACACATATTATTTATCTGTATCTGATGTATTAGAAAATAAAATGAATACAGTTGAAGGTAACAAATTAGAATATTTATAAGGGAAAATCTCCCAGGTGTAATGGGAAAAAATGAATGGAAATGAGAATATATAATAGGAGACATCTATCTCCCTGGGAAAAATATATTTCAGAACTACTAATTGCCATCTAGTAGTTCTGGAATATCTAGTAGAGTCCTAAGTTGAAATTGATATTCTAAACTCATTAATTGGATATGGGTAATTGAATATTTGCAGAGTAAAAGATGACCCTCAAACTGTGTGTGTGTGTGTGTGCGCGTGTGGGGTGTGTGTGTGAGTGTGTGTAAGTGTGTGTGTGTGTGTGTGGTGTGTGTGTGTGTGTGTGGTGTGTGTGTGTGTGTGTGAGAGAGAGAGTGTGTGTGTGTGTGAGTGTGTGTGTGAGTGAGAGTGTGTGTGTGTGGTGTGTGTGTGTGAGAGTGTGTGTGTGTGTGTGTGTGTGAGAGAGTGTGTGTGTATGTGTGTGTGCGAGAGAGTGTGTGTGGAGGGTGTGTGTGTGTGTGTGTGTGTGTGTGGCGTGTGTGGTGTGTGTGAGAGAGTGTGTGTATGTGTGTGTGCGAGAGAGTGTGTGTGGAGGGTGTGTGTGTGTGTGTGTGTGTGAGTGTGTGTGTGTGTGTGAGAGAGTGTGTGAGTGTGTGTGAGTGTGTGTGTGTGTGTGTGTGTGTGAGAGAGAGAGAGTGTGTGTGTGTGTGTGTGTGTGTGTGAGAGTGTGTGTGGTGTGTGTGTGTGTGTGTCTGTGTGTGTGTTCTATTTGGTTGGTTGGTTTTACTTTAATCTTCTTAGTGAAGTGTGACTGCGGAAACTGTGGTTAGGACATTGGGGGCCGAGGAGGGAGCAGACTCGAGGACATTCAGTGTAGCTACAGACTGAGGTGTCCATTAAACCTTTCGGTCTTGAGGGGGAGAATCTGGGGCAATGATTATAAACAGAGGCGTCATATTTTCAATCAATGCTATTTAATGTAGAGAACGCTTTGAGATCACCGAGGAAGAGGAGGGTGGTCCAGCTATCGGACTGCTGCCGAAGGGGAGGGAGGACCAGAAAGAACTGTGTCCCTGAAACCAAGAAAGTGCATTTTCCCAGAAAGCAGGCGTTAAGGCTACTAACACTCAGAATTACTGTATACTTTATCAAGACATATGGATGGAACGTGTTTGGAGATGTGATGTTCAACATGGACATTACCAACAGGTTCTTTCCAGGCAGGTGGGTAAAATGCCCAAACTCCACTGCCCACGCCATTTCCCCCAGGGGGGTGTCCCGGAGGGCTACTGTGCTGGACGGAGTCGTATGAAAAGTTCGGTTTGGAGCCACGTTTATCAAGCTCTCTGTGCTGTGCAAATCCGAGGTCTACGAAACGAATCTCCCAGTTCTTATTTCCGTGCCTTTTCATGTTTAATATTTGAATTTCAAGATATACCCTAATGCTAAGTAATGATTTTTCAAAATTCTTCATTCTTTTTCAACTTTTAAAAAGTCCTTTGGAGCTGTAAGATGTAAAGGGACTTAAGATGACTAGAGGGCTTTGGCACTTGTAATCTGCTTGGTGCTGGAGGCCAATTTAATTAGCTGAGAACCTACTTTCAGATGGTGACCGATCGGATCCACGGAGCCGACAGCTCCCGCCTCATTTCCACGCTCCCGGGACGTGTGTTGAAGAAACACTCGGGAAGACTGATTACATTTCAGAGAGCCAGGGTGTTCTTCCTCTTCTTTTTAAACACGAGGGGGCCAGGGGATCGGTGTGTCATTTACAGAGAAGGGGCCACTGACTGCATTACACGTGGACACGCCGCCGATGCTCTCTGCCCGGCTGGGCGGAACCCGCAGTCCACACTGACCCTGCGCCGCCTCCACTTACGCACAGGCAGGAGGAAGAGGACGCGGATGTCACCTGCTCACGTCGGAGCCTCCGCCCACATTCCTAACACCGTCTCCCCCCATCGCACAGCTCACCGAGCACACAGCACCGGCACCATCTCCGAATACCACGTCCTTCTCCTTTACTAAACACCAGTCCACATTTCAAAAATTGCTTGGTTTGCCTACCTGGCATGGCTCAGTGAATGAGCATCGATCTATGAACCAGGAGGTCAGGGTTCGATTCCTGATCAGGGCACAGGCCTGGGTTGAGGGCTCGATCCCCAGTGGGGAGCGTGCAGGAGGCAGCCGATCCATGATTCTCTCACATCATTGATGTTTCTCTCTCTCTCCCTCTCCATTCCTCTCTGAAATCAATACAAATATAAATATAAATTAAATTAAATTAAATTAAATTAAATTAAATTAAATTAAATAACAATGTGTTGGTTTCATCTTTGAGATCATGGTGCCTCTTCTGTGTGAGCTCCTGGGTGGCATTTGGCCCAGGAGGAGAGGGCCTGGCCTTTGTTCCATCCTCCAGCACCTGCAGCGTGGCCGCCATTTGTGGAAGCGCCGTGGCGCCCAGCCAACCCTGACCTGTCCCTAGGGGACAATCCCCTGGGGGTTTTATCATGGAGGTTTCACGAGCACCACATTCTCAGTCCACCGCTGTCAGGGACCAGCAGCCGTTGTACAAGATGGACAAACCTTCAGCAATGACAGCTCCTGGCTCTCAGGCACTGTCTAGGTCACACTGGCTGTTATTCCGAGTCATTCCCGGAGGGGATTTGTGTGAAAATGGATCTGATTGTGGCTCCTTGGATAGGAAAACACACAAAACCACGTGGCACAATGGACTCAGAGTACAGACGTTTCTTCCTACTTCCCAGAAGGCTCAAGGCCTGTGTCCTCTGCAGGAGAGCCAGACACCAGCCTGAGGCAGAGGCCTTCACCGAAGAATCCAGCCCTTCAGGAGATGAAAACCGGCTCACACACAGAAGCTTAAGCTCCAAATCTAAAGGTAGCACACCCACCCACAAAGGAGGGCTACCCTGATGCCAGAAATGTTGGATGTAAAAATAAGTGCAACTTAGAACAGAGTTGCTGTTTATTAATATAACACATCGATGCTGATTATTTTCAAAGATTGGTCGAGGGCTTTACAGACCCCTTTCAATATCGCGCTCCTTTTGGATATACGTATTTTAAAATCTCCCATTTACAAAACCCCGTTATGGAGACATAGACTCCACTGATTTGCCCCAGGAACACACCTGCTCTAGAAGGCAAGGCTGTGGCTTGCCAGCCGTCTGTGTCCCAGGGATGAATTCAGAGACATTTCCCCTTTGGCAGAGCCTTTCCATGCACTTTCCCCTCCACATACAACTCTGTGTACGGCTGAACCCCGTGCTGTGGTGCTGAGCTGTGTCCTGATTGGTGTGGCTCCCCATCTGAAGGCTCTCACGCCTTGTCCCGAGGGCGCCCCTGTAGACACTGAGGAAGCACAGGGACCCTGGCAGGTCAGACTCCGCCTCCCCCCTCGGAGGCTGCGGCAGGGACACCTTCTCCAGGTCGCTCCCTCCCATCTCAGAGCCATGGGCCATGCACAGGCCACCCATGACCATGAGAGTTCAGTGAGGCTCTGGCTGGATGACTGAGGGAAGAAAGAGCCTGCTGCCGAGTTAGAGAGGGCCGCTGCTACCTCCCACTCCCCCGCCCCTAGCACCCTGAACCGCGCACCAGCCACCAGGGTCCCAGGCTCCCTTCTCCGCTGCCTGGAACATTGCCAGTCTCTCTGAGCTGATTACTGACCTTCTCGGGGAACGGCCATTTGTTAATAAAACGGGGTTAGTGCCAATCATGGGAAAAACAAGTTTGGCAGAAACACAGCTCTCCCATTATGCTTGACACTTGCTCGGTGGTGTGATGGCTGGTGCATCTAACCATCGCTAAGGCAACCTCGCGACTCCACGTCAAAGACAGCAGTTCCTGGTCGGTGCTCAAGGACAACCAGATGTGTTTGTGTTTAATGATAATCAATTGATTTTGAATAGAATAGATACAATGATCCTACACAAGTGGACACTTTCACAGCACGTGATGTATTTAACCTCCCACGCCCAGGCCAAGTGGTGACCGATTGTTCCTGTGTGGTTGGTCGGAAGAGAGCCACTAAGTGGGACCGGACTGGGGTTGTAATCACTCATTTTCTCAGGCAACAATAATCCTTGGCTACTGTGTCATTCTCCAAAACTCTCACGGACTATTTGTTTATTTATTTATAAATATTTTTATTGATTTCAGAGAGAAAGGGAGGAGAGAACCATTGGTTGGCTGCCTCCTGCACTCCCCACACTAGGGATAAAGCCCGGGAATCCAATCAATTAACTCCTACTTCATATGTCAATGCTCAACCACAGAGCCACACTGGCTGGGCCAAAGTTCTTATGGATTTTTAAAAAACCATGATAGTTGAAACCGCTTATTTTGGTCGTGAAGATGACATTGACATCATAAGATATGAACCAAATACATCTCAGTAGGTATAAGGAAGATACAATTGTAACTGAAGACTTGTAGAACTTTGGAAAACATTTGCAATTTCATTGAAAAATAAATTTGTTGAAATTAAACATTTGATAAAATTTAAATTCTTCATCTTTCACAAAAGTTGCCCCAAAGGGTCATTTACCAAATACTTAGGGTTAACATCTATGGGTAAAGTTTCCTGCAGGAGCACAAAGCCAGGCAGACAGACACTTGGAGGCCCTATGGATCACTTATTTTCAGCGTTTTAGCAGCCCTGATGCTGGAACTTCTCAGCATATCTATTTTATTGTCTATGAGGGGAAAATGTCCAAAATACTAGTGATTTACTACTGATTCAGATCATTAAATACATACAAATTTTGAAAACTCTAAATGATTGTAGTATACACACAGGCCTGGTGCACAAATTCGTGCACCAGTGGGGTCCCTCGGTCTAGCCTGTGGAATTGAGCTGAAACCAGCTCTCTGACATCTCCCAAGGGGTCCTGGATTGTGATAGGGTGCAGGTCAGACCTAGGGACCCTACGGGTGCATGATGGGGGCTAGGGAGGGATGTGGGAGGTTGGCCAGCCGGGAGGGACTGCAGAGGGCTCTAGAACAAGTCTGGCCCATCTCATTCAGTCCGGATCAGCTGGACCCCAGAAGCAAGCTAACCTACTGGTCAGAGCATCTGCCCCCTGGTGGTAAGTGCACATCATAGCAACTAGTCGACCAGTAGACTGCCCCTTGTTGGCCAGTGCATATCATAGCAAACAGTTGAGCAACCTTAGCATATCATTAGCTTATTATGCTTTGATTGGTTGAACGGCCAACTGGTCAACCGAACACTTAGCATATTATGCTTTTATTATATAGGATTGTCAGTGAGCAGCATCTTTCATTAAGTGTGTTGAGCAGGAAAACTATAGTACAGGAATCCTATACAATAAAGATGTAATATGCAAATGGTCGTTCCACTGTGAGGTGTAACAACTGACCACATAACAACCAGATCATGGATCAGCAGGAGGGTAGGGGAGAGTTACAGGAGGGGACAGGGCTATAAGGGGGGTAGGGGAGCTGAGGGAGATACAGGAAGGCAGGGCAGCAGGCAGAGAGCTACTGGAGGGTGGCAGCGAGCTACTGGTGCACAGATTCATGCACAGAGCTACTAGTATAATATCCATCCGACATTTCTTTTCAGTGAATTAAAATTAATATGCACATAAATAATCAGTGCACAAACACATGCGTGTTTCTTAATTAAATTCACCCAGCAAGAACGCAGAGCAGATTTCCGCATTCGGAACCAGTGGGTTTGAGTTCTCACCCAGTGGATGTATGATCTAGAGTTATTTTTCTCCCATTTGGGGTCTTTGGATTAATTCACATTTTAAAAGGCCAAAGTAAGATGGATTTTATTTATTTATAAGTCTTAGCAGCAAAGTTCATGTTTGTAAAAAAAAAAAAAAATCAAAACAAAACAGAACTAAGAGGAAAGTATTTTCAGATGTGAAACAACCGGCCATTCAGGCAGAATCTGTGGGAGCCAGATGTTGTTTTGACAATCCGAGTGAACAGATTGTTTTGCGGTCCCAGCTCAGGTTTCAGAATAGCCCTACGCCGAGGTACAGCGCGGTCTTCTGTGGCGAACGGCTGTCTGCCGGGTGCGCGGGGTGGGAACGAGAAGAGGGAGGGATGACTGCTATGACCCATGTGTTGTCAGGGAACTGAATTCGAGTAACTTCACTTATTATCAACACCCCACAGAACTAGCACAGTGCCTTCAAAACAACGCTAACAATAACTGTATTTTTAAATCGCGTTTCTAAAAGTCTCTTTGGAGAATGACGTTTTTGTGTTTGTTTTTTTTTAAATGTTTGAAAACTGGCTACTATATAGTCTTAGTTTTATAATTTTAAAATGCCCAAACCCTTTAAAACTTCTCCAAAACAGATCCTCGTCTGCACCAATGCCTCCATTTAACAGCCGAGTCAAAGAATGTGAACCACGCAATCATCCTGCTGGTAACCACAGCAACAGGAGGAAGCGCCGCCCCATGGGCATCCCTCATGGAGGTGCAAATGCTCCTGGAGAAAACAGGCCTCATCCATTGGCCCCGAGCAGGATGTTACTTTTGAAATCGAAGAGGTCCAAGCACAGCACAGGAGTGTGGCTGCGAGAGGATGAGAGGCTGCTGGGAGGAGAGCGAGCGGGAGGCAGTGCTCCCGGGGTGAGGGCGGAGGCGGTCTGGCCTGGGCCTCTCTCTGCAGGGGAAGGGCAGGGGCGCAGGTCTGCCTCTCAGGCCCATCAGCCCACTCAACAGCGAGGCACACACACAGCACTCACTCTCCTTCCCTCCCTCCTTCCTTCCCTCCCTCCTTCCCTCCCTCCCTTCTTCCCTCCCTCCTTCCCTCCCTCCTTCCCTCCCTCCCTCCTTCCCTCCCTCTCTCCCTTCACTTTAGACAGAGAGCTGGGAAGAGGTGGACAATAACCCTAACGTAGGTCAGACTTTCTAGAACAGGATTCAAAGAGAATCACCATGAAATTTAGAGTTTTGTCCAGGCTCAGGGCGCAGAATTTGGAACCATAATGAAGTTTCTTGTGGGGAAAAGAGAGCATGGTAGTACACTTTGGAGAATTTTTACCCGTTTCTATTAGAGAAGTCTTTCTCCAAATGATATTTCTGTTGTTATCAACTTCAGCTGCTTAAGTTATCCTGCAATATCTTAACGAACATTTTATCATTCCAAAACACGACTGTCATTACTACGGTTTGTTTCATACAGTTGGTTTTATCTGTATTCCACATACTTTTACTGCTAATTGGACTTGCTCTTTTTTTTTTTTAAATAATATTTAATCCATAGAATTATAGCTCATTTTGTGTAGTTAGTATATAAAATTCCAGCTCCAGGATGAGCATTCAAATAAACGTGCCTTTACCCAAATGTCCTTCCAAGTAATTTGCATAGTAGCTCAGTAAAGTCATGTGATTGTTGTAACTGGAGGACCTCGTCATTTCCATGCGTTTGCCAGTGGGAATTTAGCGCCCACATTCGTGGGTTGCTGGCGGACACAATAGGCATACACAAGTGTGGGAAATGAGCAGGAAGGGATGACTTTTGAGTGTTACCACAACGTAGCATAATGATTTCCATGCAAATGTGTGCCATTTATTTTTCATAATGGCTCTTTAATAACTGGTTCCAAACACTCCTGGAAATGTAACACTTAGCCCTCAAGAGCTGCTGGGAGTGGTGCCAGCAAACCACTGACTATGTCTGCAAGCCCTGGACACGTCCTGACCGCCCTCTCCTCCCTCCTTCCTGGACGTGCCCCGGCCCTCCCTCTCATCCCTCCTCCACGGTGGATTGCTCCTGCGGAGTCTGCCTGCCGTGTCTCCCCAGATACCCCGCTGCCCCGGCGGTGCCTCCTTCGCTTGGCTGTTTCCAGTCCCGGAACCCATGACTGAGCAGCCGGGACGTGCGGGCCGTCTGCCACCAGCACAGTCACACGTGTCCACGCGTGAGAGCTGCCAGGGGCTGAGGCAGCTGCGTCTCCTGAGTCACCGGCGCCGTGGGGATGGGTGCTCGGCCAACCGATGGTCCTAGAGGCATCGATGGCCACTGCGTGTGCACACACCGCTCGTCACGGTCACGGAACGCCTTGACCTCCATGAACACCAAACGGAAAAGGGAGGTAGACGGGCAGGCATCACGCGAGGGCGAGGCCGCCCCGCTGAGGCTGATCCACTTCATCCACCCACGTCCGGATTCTCCGGGCGGCGAGCGCTCAGGCGTCCAGCGATGCCCGGCTGCTCGGCGGAATGCCCGCGTCAGCATCTCGGAGCGATCATGTGACCTGAGGGAGGATGGCAGCTCCTCTCCAGAGGATGCTGCCCGGTCACCATGAGGAACAAGCAGTTTGTTGAGGAAGCATCGCATGCCATCTGCCAGGCGGCGGGAGGAGGCGTCCCCGGGGCAGTGGGCAACAGACTGGAGAGAAGAAAGCTGAGCTTCACATCGCAGGGGCTGTGCTGACCACGGTACACAGCCGTGTTGCCTCCTTTCCTTGGTTGTTTATATCTTCACATTCACTGCTCTCATCATCTCTGAGACACCAGGGCCGTGTCAGCAAACCGCGGCTGGTGAGCTACATGCGGCTCTCTGGCCCCTTGAGTGTGGCTCTTCCACAAAATACCACGGCCTGGGCGAGTCTACGTTGAAGAAGTGGTGTTAGAAGAAGTTTAAGTTTAACAAATGTGGCTCTCCACAGAAATGTCAATCGTTGTCTTGTTGGTATTTGGCTCTGTGGACTAATGAGTTTGCCGACCGCTGCTCTAGAGCAACATTCTCCATCTGAGCAAGTGATAGCGAGGCTGTATCATGTGTTTTCTTCTTTGAAACAGCTCAAGAGGCTTGGCATTGTAACCATTCAAATTATCACAAAAGCTTTATGCAAACGCAAGCTTTTGAGGACGAGGGGAGTGCCGGGCTCGCTGTGGGCGGCTGGCCTGTCTGCAGTGCCCCACGCCCCCAGCAGCCGCCCCGGTCATCGCTGCCATCTTGGAATTCATTTTCGGTGTGAGCTGGGAAAAGCACACCCTGTGCTGTTGTTTTATGAAAATGCCATTTTTTTTTAACATGTTTCCTAACATGTCAAACACACTTTAGATGAAGCCAAGGAACATTATCTCCCTGGCTAGAAAGTGCGCTGGTAAGAATTAAGGCTGAGGAGATAGTCCGGATCTGTTTATGCACTCGGACCTTCCCTCTGCCAGGCAGACTCCAGTGACCCTAATTCAAGGTCGGAAATGGGCTCAGAGGGGGGGTCTCTAACTTGGTCACCACAGGCTAGCACTGGTAGGGTTTACAGGCAAACAGTTTGAGGGTTAGGAGGCAGGTTTATTGTTTTGATAAATAGTTACAAACATCTGGCAGCTGGAGAAGTTTTCAGGCTCTTCATTTCCTCATCGTCCTGCTCTGGTTATTGTTGCCCAAAATTCCTTCAGATGTTCCTGATCCAGAAAGTTATTATTAGTGTCTGTTAACCTCAGTCATTTTTATTTAACAAAAGAGGCACCCTTTCATATTTCTTTCAAGGCAGATGCATCATTTATAGCCAGTTGGTTCAATGTCACGTCTTTTAGACAGAAGACTGCCTATTTGTGTGGTACGTTTTAATTCAAACAATTATTCCACTCAGTGTAATAGCAGCTACAGTGACACGTGAGTGTATGGTGGTTAATAAACAAGAGAGTACCTTATTTCCCCCTTTTCTGAAGTCCTCATCAGTGGGTGCACGGCTGTGCTCTAAGTTAGAACGGCTGTCCCTCCCATCCTGCTGCTCTGCCATCATGAGCACGTGGTTTGCAAGGTCCTTGTGTGCTGCTGCAACAAAGCGAGCTGAAGAGGACAGAGCATGAAGGAGCCCACGCAGAAGTCTAGAAAGTGGTGTGCCTCTGCTCACACCCATTGGCTGAACCGAGTCACGTGACTGCATCTGACCAAAAGACAGGAAGAACAACTCAGCTTTGTTCCTAATTAAGAAGGAAGTGGATTTGGTGACCAGTTAGCTATCTCTACCATCCTGTGTTACAGAGCAATCCCAGGTCCCTATGAAACCAAATGACTCATCCCATGAAGTTTAAAATGTTAATGTTTGCCAGCAGAGTAAAGCTATTTTTAATTGTGGAGACCGTTATTCTAAATAAGAAGACAAAAAAAAAAAACATTTTCATTTGTTCACATGAAAATTATATTCTCATTCACTATTCATTCAGCAGAACATATGAGCCGGATTTCATATTCTGTCTTTGTGTGTGTGAGTGTGTGTGTGTGTGTGTGTGTGTGTGCTTTTTCACCACTTTGTGTTTCGCAATGGACCACGTCTTAGCAATCCTGAAGCCATTAAAGGTACAGATGAGACTGTATCAGAGCTCTGCAGGCTGAGAACACAAAATACATTTTCTCATGCAAGGAACCACATTTATGTGTGGGTCTGTTTTCCCGTTTATTCTAGGTGTGTCTTCAGAGCACACAGTGAGATACGCAATGTCAGTACCATGTTTCCCTGAAAATAAGACCTAGCGCATGGAAAAATAAGACATCCCCTGAAAATAAGATCTAATGCATCTTTGGGAGCAAAAATTAATATAAGACACTGTCTTATTTTCGGGGAAACAGGGTAGTAGCTAATGAGTTATGTGCAGCGCCATTAGTTTGAAACGCCTTCCGAGCACATGCTCAATTGGTGTATCATTTGCATAAACTCGTTTTAAATGCGTCCTCTGATTGGAGATAGCTTCACTAATATTTTTAATACAAGTTTGATGCTATTGCAGATCCCGGAGGGAATTTGGTATGCTAATACTTTTCCAGATCCCTAGGCTTACCTGTATTTCATACTGGTACAGAGCCTTTCTCTACTTAGCCCAATCTATAGCATGCTGACATACTATCAGGGAACATCATGGAGGATAAATGAAATTATAATTGCAGTCAGGAGAATGGATTACTACGAATAAAAAGAAGATGTTGAGCCTTTTATCTTTAGCTCCTAATTGGGATGCTCACACATTTATTCTGTGGCTTCATGAACGTGACTCATAACTGTTCACCGTGTTTTTATTTTATACCCTCCTCAAAGGCAATAACTTACACAGGCAACCGAGGACGGAAACTTTGAAGTATTTTTCCATCCACACAGATGTATCCCACTTTGGGTACATGTCCAACATCCAGCATGTTTTCTTCCCTCCGATTTTCTGGGTTCGTGTTTGGTTGGAAGGCATATCTCCCGATCTAAAGAGACGGCTACAGATGAATCAAACCGTACAAGCAGGAACTGCGGTATGCATAAGGGAAGGAGCCGCCTGAACTATTTTGCTCATAACTGCCTGAATAACGGTCCCCAAACATCCCATGTCCTCATTCCTGGAACCTGTGAATGTCACCTCAGATGGGAAAAAGGTGCTTTGCAGATATCACCCGTGCACTTGTAAGGGGGAGGAGGAAGGAGGTGTGGCTACAGAAACATAGACGTAGACAACAATGTGATAAGGCAGGCGATGGGAGGGAAGGCAATTTGCAGACGCTAAAGCCCGGGAAAGCACTGTCCCTGGAGCCTCAGAGACCAAGCTCCAGCCGACACCAGCTTTGCAGCAGTGAGGCTGACTTTGGAGCTCAACTGCTAGAGGGAGTGTGTGTGGTCTAGGCACTAAGGGCGCAGAGATTTGTTAACGGGAAGGCACATACCAGTGCCTTGGATCATCTGAACCAAGTATGTCCATTAACAGGTGGGAGAGGCTGAGTCCCAGGTCCCTCCCACTTGCTGCCCCAACATCACGCACATACGGTTTGCAGGACCATTTGGCCCGACTGCAACCATCACGAATTATGAGTTTTGAAAAGAGCCCAGCGAAGAGGGCATTTCTGGGGCAGCTGATGCCCAAGGAGATATTTCAGGCAAACTCTAAGCAAGTCGCAACACCGATGGACAGAGGAAGCAGGTACCAGTGGTTGCTGCGTCAGCACCCAACAGCATGGAGAGTGTAGTGTTCACTTTCCAGGAAAGTTCTGAGCCAGGGCAGTAGGCTGTTTGGTATTTTGTTAACTGGCATTCCACAGGTGTTCGTAGAGATACTTTGAATATGCTTCAAGATGAAATTGAGGTATGTCCTATATATAAATGTGTTACACTTTATATCTGTTCCTTCTAATTCTGTGACTCAGCAGGAGTTAGATATGAAAAATACAGATAAATGAATGTCAGATCCCAGTGTCTGCGTAGACACAGCTCTGATTTTGTCAGCTTCCTTGGCAAACTCTACTTACTCCAAACGGTGCTAAGATAGAATCCCTCAGTGCTATTTACAGTGGCACATCGAGAGCGATCGAACATATGCGGAAAATGAAAACAAACACAGACAGCAGATGCCAGGTTCAGCTTTTCTAGGAAGAGTGTTAGAACACACGCACTTGCCACCTGCCCAACAGCTCTGCTGCCTGCAGTGTTCCAGGGGGGAGCCACTCCTATTTGTTAATTAACTAGAAGCCCGGTGCACGAAATTCATGCAGGGTAGGTGATGAATTTTCATTCACTGGGTCTCTAGTTGTAACATAGTTAACAAAAGCGCCATTAGCAGCTTAACATTATACAAGGACTCTCTGTGGGGAAAGCTGAAGAAAGGGGAGATGTGAACACATCAGAGGAGCCGGCACATCCCAGGGGCACAGTGTCCTGCAAACCCATGCAGAGGCGGGGAGAGCCCCCCGCACCCTGGCCCAGGGAGTGCTGGGCACAGTGGGGACAAGACTGAGGGGGCCCCCAATGGTCCCCACAGCAGGCTGGGAAGTAGGCACATGGCTCAGAAGCCCAGGGGATTAGCAAGCTTAGGGGTGGCCTGGGATGGCGGTATTTTTCCAATTTCACTCTCAAATACAGGGTGTCCCCCCCAAAATACACACACACACACTTTTCGGGGGATTCTTTAACATTCTAACCATGCACTGCATGTTAGTAATCATTCAAGTTGTAGACATTTTTCAGGACACCCTGTCTACAATTGATGGATGCAGGAGAAAGGGTCAGAGTTTGTTACACAGAGTGGGGGGAGGCAATAAAACCCAAACTGCAGCCCTAGCTCCTTTGGCTCAGTGGATAGAGCATCAGCCTGTGGACTGAAGGGTCCAGGTTCGATTCCCGGTCAGGGCACAGGCCTGGGTTGTGGGCTCGATCCCTAGGGTGGGGCTTGCAGGAGGCAGCCAGTCAATGAGTCTCTCTCATCACTGATGTTTCTCTCTCTCTCCCTCTCTCCCTTCCTCTCTGAAATCAATACAAATATATATTTCTTAAAAAGCCCAACTGCAGTTCCTGTGTGAGAAGTGAGGAGTGGAAACGCAGGAAGTGAAGGGAAGGGGCCCGAGGCCCGTGGCTCAGGCCGATGGGGAGGGAAGCCCCGGGCCGCAGTGGCCCCTGGCTCCTGGGGGATGGTGCTGTTCCGAGCTGGAAGTCGGGGTCACGGGCCCGGAAGCACGTGTTGAAAGTCCAGCGTGCGCTCCTATGGGATGTGTTTGAGTCATTCGCACGCTTCAGCCACTGGGAGAGTGTGAGTGTGTCACGTGGCAGCGAGTGGCTCCCCCTGCGGGCAGCTCTGGGCACGTGCAGCCTGCACAGCCTCCTGGGGTGGGCACAGGCCTCCGCTGGTGCTGGTGGAATAGGTGCTCCACAGCCGTGATCATGGCTGGTGCGGACACTGCAGTCAGACCACATTCATTCAGTCCCAGGTTAGTCGCCAGCCAGCTACGGGGCCCTCTGCAAATCTCTCAGCCTCATTGCCCCTCTAAAATCCTCACCTTGTACAATGCCTACATTATCGGTTAGTGTGAGGATTAAATAAAACAAAGAAGGAAATCAATGTAAAATTTAGCAAAGAGCCTGGCACATAGTAAGCACTCAATTAAGGGAAATATACTGTATTGAATAAAAAGGATCAGGTCTAGAGGTAATTAATAGATTCCTATTTTTTTAATTTTTATTTATTTATTTATTTTAATATACTTTTTTTATTATTGATTTCAAAGAGGAAGGAGGAAGGAGGGAGAGATAGAAACATCAATGATGAGAATCACTGATCGGCTGCCTCCGGCACACCCCACTGGAGACCGAGCCTGCAACCTGGGCATGTGCCCTGGACTGAAATCGAACCCAGAACCCTTCAGTCCCCAGGCTGATGTTCTATCCACTGAGCCAAAACAGACAGGGCTAGATTCTTATTAGATTAATGAAAGAAAATCTAAATCTCCATGCATAAAACATTATTGATATCTGCAATTTACCTAAATAGGTTAAAATATATATTTTTAGTGAGCAATGTTCTACAGATACATGGACATTGATGTTATCTATTTTGCAAAAATTAACTTATCTTCAGTTAATAAATTTTGAAAAATATTCTCCTTTAGTTATAATTCATGTTTTCGTTTCTTAGCCTGCTTTCATTTTTCTAAAGATATGTACTAGGTCATCATATATTTTTAGATAATGCACTTTCACTATTAAAATATTTAGTTTGACCTTCGTTTTCTTACTTAGAACCCAAAATAATTGGATTTATAAAACACTAACATGTTTCTAGAGCCTTTCGACATTTTAATCTTTTATTCCTAAATGCTAGCCACCTACTCCTCAACACGGTCACCTCCACTAAAGGACGAAGTCCCGATTGTATTTCCACTGAAACCGGCTTTTAAGTGATGAGGGCGCCAGGCAGCTGCGGGGACCACGCCCTCCATGGCCTTCAGTCTGCTTCTCCAGAGCAGGCTGCGGCCCGGCCTTCCCGCACGGGGAGCTGGTGCTTCCCAGTCTTTGTAACAAATCTGCGATTAAGGCCCCCTTTCCGGGATCCCTGGCGGCTCCCTCAACACTCTGCTCACGCAGCCCTGCCATCGCGGCCTCATTACCGGGTGCAGCTAAGCTGTAAGGAGCGATTTCTGAGCCGCATTAGGGTTCCCCGGGGACTCCGGGTGCAGATTGCTGTCTAAGTGCTGAGTGAGCGCCCCTCCCTGAGTAAGTGCTGACCCGCCTAGAGCTCACCTTCCTGCCAGCACCCCAGACCCACCCGGCAGGTTCTCCAGGGCCTGGTAGGTCCCTGAGCCGGACCGGGGTCCTTCACTATCCAACCCCCTTTCCTCCCCAGGATCCTAGATGGCCCGCTCGGTTCTGGGGACTTGAACATCCCGATTGGCAGTGAGTGGAGGCAGAGACACATCCAGGGAGGCCGAGCAGGACCCCTCCGTGCACGGAGCGGTTCCTGTATGGCCAGGATGGGACAGTGACGGAGGACCGAGATGCCCTCAGCACGCAGGGCAGACACCGGTCAGCATCCGGCTCTGCTGGGCGTCCCTCCGGGAAGAGGGGCCTGGCTGCGGGCCCTGCGGGCGGCAGAGCGAGCCAGCGGCGGGTCAGGAGTTCAGGCTGAGCAAACACGGGAGACGCTGGGTTCCTGGCTGACTCGGAGCCAAACCACCGGCCTGTGTAGTCTGGCCAGCCCGCCGGAGCGGCCCCACGCGGCCTGTCTCGGGACAGGCCTGGCAGTGTTCAGCCTGGGTTCTGATGGGCCAGCACATAAAAGTGTGAGGCACGGTTTTCTGTTCTGATGTTTTCCTTACCCAGTAAAGTTAAAAAAGGTTTTTAAAGTGGCACACACACACACACACACACACACACACACACACACACACGATGCATTTCCCAGGATTCCCTACTCTTATTTCTGAGCACACATGTGCTATGCAACAACACAGGTATCACCTCCATTTTTCCCTTCATCCTTTCTTCTCTTCCTCTTCCCCTTTGCATTTCTGTGTTTCACATATTTAAGTCGTTTTATTTTAGACTAGAGATGGCATTTCATGTGAGGGGAGCAGTGGGTTGGCACAGTCAGAGCCAGTCGGACGTAGACCCCATGGGTGCATTAACAGCGGAAATGTTAGCGATGGAGCCGGTGAGCATCAAGGAGCAACATGAATGCTCTTCCCCACAAATAGCAAGTGCCTGCCCTTCCCTTCCCGGAAGCTTCCCTCGAGTGTCATCGTCAGGAACAGTCCCTGAGCACTCTGCACACACGTCGCTCTCTCACTAGACCTACACAGACATATATTGTTTGTTACTCTTATTCCTGGGATTTTCTACTTTTTCACACTGAGCAAGAAGTCAAACTTTCTCCAAATTGAGTCACGTTGTTCAGTTGCTTTTGTAACTAATTTTGCTCAGGTAACCCTCTCCCTGCTAATGTGTGATAAAGGTTATGCATTTAATCAACACTCTCATAGCTAATTACATTGTAGTGTAAGTATCTGCCAGAAACTATTTAAGCACACACTTCCTTGCGGCATTTGTGTGTTTGTTGGCATGTCTTTACTTTATCCAATCTTTCAATAATCATTGCTCTGCTTACCATGTGCATATTTGTCCCATTATTTTTGCAACTAAAACTGGTAAATATTGCTCTAATGGAACTGTGTATATTGAAAACTTCATAGGGTCATAGTCTAATTTAGAAAGTTAGTACTGATTTTGCCGAGACCGGTTTGGCTCAGTGGATAGAGCGTTGGCCTACGGACTGAAAGGTCCTGGGTTCGATTCTGGTCAAGGGCATGTACCTTGGTTGCAGGCACATCCCCAGTAGGGGGTGTGCAAGAGGCAGCTGGTCGATGTTTCTCTCTCATCGACGTTTCTAACTCTCTGTCCCTCTCAATTCCTCTCTGTGTAAAATCAATAAAATATATTAAAAAAAAGAAAAAAAAAAGAAAGTTAGTACTGATTTTGACTTCTGCCAGCAATAGTCCCGTTCCTTACCTCACCCATGGGCATTATCACCTCGCGGACTGCATGATCCATATTTTCAATGTATATGTATATGTGTATGTATATGTATATGTATATGTATATATTTGTTGTTGACATTATCAGATGTCTCCAATTTCCCCTCTTCATCCCCTTCTGCCCGCTCCTATACCTCCCCCAGACCCTCAGCATTCCATGGGCTATGCATGCAAGTGCATTATCAATTATTGAATGGCAGTAACAAAGCTGGCAATTAGTATTGCCTAAGCCAGTGGTCGGCAAACTCATCAGTGAGCAAAGCCAAATACCAGCAGTACAATGATTTAAATTTCTTTTGAGAGCTAAAATTTTTAAACTTAAATTTTTTCTAATGCCACTTCTTCAAAACAGACTTGCCCAGGCCATGGTATTTTGGGAAGAGCCACATTCAAGAGGCCAAAGAGCCACATGTGGCTCTCGAGCCGCAGTTTGCTGACCATGGGCCTAAGCCATTTATTAGTCAGTTTTGTGAAAATCAGCTCACGTATATTACCTAAGAACATTCCACAAAATTCCATTTTTCATCTTTGCAAATCTGATTGTGAAAAATAATATGAGTTTAATTTTTTTCTTAACAACTAACAAATGAGAACATGTTTCTATATGTTTATTCCTGTTTGCGTTTCTGCCTTGGGTTACTTTTGTAGTGAAATATTTATTTTCTATTTCACTTGAGATTTATTTTGAATAATAAGGATATCGTGCCCACAGATATCATGAAATGCTTTGTCACGTTTTGCTGCCTTCCGTCTGATGTATAACAGTGACCTCCCCCAGGACATCGGTTTGGAAAGCACAGAGAGCGCAGGCTGAGGAAAAGGGGGGAGGGCAGCAGGCGGGGGACAGACACCCGGTCCCGGCCCTTTCCTGACGCACCTCCGCTCTGGGCCGCCCTAAGGAGACATCAGTCCAGCTCTCCTCGATAGTCTGGCTGCTACTCTGAGAAAACCAGTGAGTTCTCTTTGTATTGAAATTGTATAACATCTATCTTTCATAATTAAAAAAACACACAACACTCTTTGAGTGGCAAACACAGTAGATCTGCCGCTGGCTGTGTAGGCCTGACTACTGGGTGGGGTGCATCTTTACGATCTTGCTCAGGACGGAATGCTCACCCAGGAGTCTACGCTCACGTCTGCTTTGTGGTGCTTCTACCTGAGAACTGACAGTTTTCAGTGACGGGCGAGTGGGCGGGGCTGCAGGCAGTGGCAGGCTACCACACACAATTTTGCAAGCCGGACCTCTAGTCCTAGATAATAAAAGCCTAATATGCTAAGTGTCCGGTCATCTACTTGGCCATCCAACCAATCAAAGCATAATATGCTAATGATATGCTAAAGATGCTCAATTGCTTGCTGTGACATGCACTGACCACCGGGGGCAGATGCTCCAACCAGTAGGTTAGCTTGCTGCTGGGGTCCAGATGATTGGGACTGAATGACATGGGCTGGACATGCCTTAGAGCCCTCCTGCAGTCTCCCCACTTCCTTCCCTGCCTCAATCGTCCACTGGTGGGGTCGCTTGGCCTGGCCTGCGCCCTCTTGTAATCTGGGAACCCTCAGGGGATGTCGGAGAGCCAGTTTCGGTGGAATGATCAATCGCTATAATTCACTGCCTCCTGGTGATCAGTGCATGCACTCCCAGGGGGAGTGCCGCTCAGGCAGAAGCTGGGCTCACGGCTGGTGAGCACAGCAGTGGCGGTGGGAGCCTCTCCCGCCTCTGCAGCGGTGCTAAGGGAGTCTGACGGCTGGGGAACGGGCCTAAGCCGTCAGTTGAAAATCCCCCGAGGGCTCCCGGACTGGGAGAGGGCACAGGCTGGGCTGAGGGACCCCTCTGAGTGCAGGAATTTTGTGCACTGGGCCTCTAGTTTCACAAATAAAGAACCAGGTGCACAGTGACCAAGTACGCTCTCCAAGAGGACACATCAAATCACCCGGGAGCCGAGACTAGGAAGTAGGGTGACACCTCTTTCCACTCTTCCTGGAGCTTTGAACACACAGGATGACTGTTCTCCGAGGGAGAAGTTCAGAATCGCTGTGGAGTGCCTTTTCCGATGTAGTCTGCCCTCGCCTGCATGCCCGCCAGCTCCGCTGCCCCTGCCCAACCCTCAGCCCCGGGGAGGGGCCTGGCACATGGGGCGACCTGCCCACAGGGCTGGAACCCTAAATCTTACACGTGTTTGGAGAGGAATTTTGTCAGTTTTGGGTACAAAAGCGTGAGTTTGGAAGTAATCTGTATTTTATTTAACTATTGACCACGATTTGAAGTTAAAAATTAAAAACAAGTTTTGTTTTGATTTTCATTGTTGTTGGCAACTTCCTTAGAAGCCTCCTTAACCTGGACAGCTTGACTGGTCAATGGCCTTTTCTCTTTTTTTAGGTTGTTTTCAGAATTATTTTTACAAATGGGAAAAAGAGCAAGAAATTTCAGCGGACGAAGCCAAAACTGTCAAAACATAATTCAGTTCCAAGGTTCTGGGGAAGTTGCACTCCTTTCCCTAACACTTTTACTCTTACACATGGTTTTCATAATATTTACAATTTTAAAAAAACTTTTCCGTTCTGAGTCATAAGCACAAATCCATATTTCTCCCCTGGGGAGATTCCTTCAGAAACGCGCTCACTGGCATGTAAAACCCACAGCCTGGAACACCAGCTTTGGGGAAGCTGTGGCCTGTGTGATGTTGTGTTTATAAAACAGGGTGTTAGTGCTGAGAACAAAACTATTTCTGTTAAAAAGGCAGCACACCTTGCCCTAGGACGACCCTGTTAGTTAGTTAGTTTGTTTGTTTAAGCCATGGTGACCAATTTTCCCTGTGAGATCCTGCCTCTGGATGCTGTTGTGTGTGATGGTGAGGTCTTTGTACCACTGCCTCCTGATGCTAATGTCTGCGGGACACACTTTTAAAAAATCTGCCTCTTCTTTATTGTGCAGTTTAACTCCGCCCAGGGCGGAACGAAGGTGTGGGAGAGGGCTGCCGGGCGCCCCTGGGAGGAGGCCGGGAGGGTGGGCAGGTGGGGAAGAGGTGGCTCCGAGCAGCAATGCTGAGCCCCGGGTCCCTGGAGAGGCCACGAAGGTCATGGCCTGTGAGTCCCCGGGCCGGTCATCGGAGGAGGCCCCAGAGGAGGCATTTCGGACTTTGGAGAACAGAAGCGCGGCCTGGCAAGCACATTGTGAGCGAGGAACAAGGTAGCATTGAGGTCGGAAGCAATCAGGGGCCAAGAACAGGATGTGCCTGGAGGTCAAGACCCAGGACTGGGATTGTGACAAGCACCGGAGAGCCACAAGGGGTGGACTCCTGGCCTGGGCTGGCTCGTTTCCCTGCGTAGAATCCTGTTTTGTGGCTTAAAATGGGCGAAACGGGGCTTTCTGAGTGAGTGAAGGATGAGACAGGAACGGGCAGGTCTGACAGCGCGGCGTGCAGAGGAGCGCACGCTCAGAACTGAGGGAGCAGGCTGCCAGCGGAGGTGGGAGCACCGGCCGCTGGGCATGAGGACTGTCTTCTCCAGGGAGACGCGGTGAGGGGTAGGGAGGGGGGTAACTCAGAGCTAGGTTAGTTTGGGAATCGGCCATAGGAAGTGGAGAGCTACCCCGGATTGTTTAATTTTCCAAATGACACGAGCGAGCAAGAAAGACGACAGGACCATCCTGTCACAGACACGCCGTCTGCCTGACTGTGTGACTGTCTTAGTCAGCGCTCAGCTCTGAGTGAGCAGAAACGGGCAGGTGGTATATTCATACACACACAGAGTTTCCCCAGGCAAGGAGTCAGAGAAACGAGCAAACAGGCGAAGACCTGAATCATGGGACGGCGATGGAACGGGAAGGCAGCAAGGAGAGGGGCTCCTGAGTCCCACAAAGGCGCTGGAGCGGGTTGGATGGATGTTTCATGGAGTGAAAGGAATATTCCTCATGAGTAGTTTCGAGCAGACAAGCGGGAAGGCTGGAAAACCACAGGTGACAAGGCTGGACAAGTGAGCATGTGCTGGGCCTGGTACATACAGAAGTGAGCATGCACTGGGCCCAGTACATACCAGAAGCGCCATGTAACCATTTAATTCCAAGGAAAGAAGCGCTTGAACGAGAGCAGACTCAGGAGTGACTTCATGTATGTTTCCACTCTCCACGTCCATCTTCTGAGAAGGCCTGTCTTCCTTCCTGCTGGGCTACCCTTCTTCATGCTGCTCGGGGTTTGCTCCATGCAGCCCTCACCTCCCTGGAGAGGTCTCCTAGCCTCTTTGAAAGAAGAGATTGTCTCGCCCTGGCCGGTTTGGCTCAGTGGATGTAGCGTCGGGCTGAAGGGTCCTGGGTTTGATTCCGGTCAGGGCACAAGCCCAGTTTCAGTCTAGATCCCTGGGGGGAGCATGCAAGAAGGAGATGATCAATGATTGATCTTTCTCTCTCCTTCCTTCTCCCTTCCTCTCTGAAACCTGTAAGAATATATATTTTTTAAAATGGCGGCACCTATAAACTCTTGTTTCATACATTTGCAAGACACTCCCCCTCGTCAGCTGTTCTTGCTGCTCAGGAGCCAGATGCTGATGCAAAGGTGGGAGGGCTCCTTTGAGTGGGTGAGGTTTGTGGAGAGCAGAGAGGAACGGATACTGAAAACTGCCTTCAAGTGGACTAATCTATACGGTATATATAAACTATATATATAAAAGCCAAGTTGCCCCTCCCCGAGCCAGACCCCACAGGTGCACAAATTTGTGCACTGAGCCCCTAGTTTATTAACACATATCGGGTGTTTTGTTACTTGGAAAGAAGGGATCTGGAGGCTTTTCACTTGGAGCAGTACGTTTGGGTGCCAGTTAAGGACACACAGACGAGGACCCATGTTGGAAAGTCTCGCTGACGAGTAACCTGCGCACTGGCCCTTTCTCAGGTAACGGCCCTGCACCTGGCAAAGGGAGGCCATGAAGCTCTGGACTCCATGATTGTGTACAAGCATTTACAGCTCTCCCCGAAATAAGTCAGTTTCCGTGGAAACGGGGATTATCTGTTAAAGTCTGACCTTTCTGATGCATGCGTTAGTTTTGACAGCTCTTTCCTAGGCATGCGTTAGTTTTGACAGCTCTGTGAACACTGTTTTAGAAAGCAAAAACAACCTATAAATATCTTAAAAGAGATACGCAAAGTAGAAAGCAACTGCAAATGCTAAGCTTTAAAAATGAAGTTAAAATTGTATTTTCGTTTTTGTTTTTTAAGACCACGTGAGTTTTATTTTAAGCCATTACTTCCTGCAATGAAATTAAGAGCTAGAACAAGGGAGAGAAATATTTGTAGAGTTATTATTACAAAGTGCTGTAAATTCTGTTTCATAAGTTAATATTATAAGGAAAACGAATGTTTATGGAAGGGAGTATCTCAGAGCGTACAATGGATATTCACTACCAACTTAAGTGTACAAGCAAACATAGGCAGTGGACTCACTTTATTATATCACCACTGGAGGCGGGATGCACGAAGATTCGTGCAAGAATGGGCCTTCCTTCTCGTGGCAGACAGCACTGCCTTCGCTCTGGCCCTCAGCCACCTTTCTGCCTTTGCTCCAGCCCGGAGCCGCCTTTCTGCCTTCGCTCAGGCCCTCAGCCACCTTTCTGCCTTTGCTCCAGCCCGGAGCCGCCTTTCTGCCTTCCCACGCTGCCCAGAGGCCCGGAGTGGCTGGGGCGGTGCAGAACGTCTGCATTATCACCATGGTGACAATGCAGGCATCCAGCCCCTCCCCTGGCCACTCGGCACCTGCAAATGCAAATTAACTCACCATCTTTGTTGAGTTAATTTGCATATTCACTCCTGATTGGCTGGTGAGCATCATAAGGCACGGTCAATTTGCATCTTTCTCTTTTATTAGTGTAAACAATAATCTAATTATTAAACCCTTGAGAGTACATATCATTACCCTGTTTTTCAGTTGCAAAAGGATCCAGAATGCTAAGTGATTTCCTAGTGTCACACATCAAGTGTTTAAACACAGGTGTATGACCTGAGGACGCTAAAGCACAAGCCTTTTCATGTCAACCTTTGTAATTATGAGCAAATGAAGGATATCAGGTGGTAGACACATTTTAACTAAAATATTGAGACATCTTCTAACTTTGCTTAATTATTATAAGTTTGATAGATTATTGCTATATTTCTATCTTCTTATACACCTGTAAAGATTACTTTTCAAGTGTTTTTATCTGTTTAAATACTTGTGAAAAGATGACTATAGCTTTGGCATTGTGGTAATAAATGAGAGAAAATGATTTACAGAACCCTGATAGATTCGAATTTTACAACAGAGAATCGCAGAAAACAGATAGTATAATCATGGTAATTGTCCTTAGGGCTTCGTATTCAAAAAAATAAAACTCATCATTAAGTGTAGCTGAGGACAAACCATAAAGTTATTTTAGAAAAATATATTTAATTCTGTACTTACTAGTTTTACTTTCCAAAGTAAGTAAAATAGAAAATAGTAGCTTTTCCAATTTGAAGAAAAATGTTCCATGAAGAAAAAAAAGCAAAACAAAACAAAAAACCATCAATCTGATGACCACCCAAACTCAGGGCGAAAGTCTAAAATAAAATTCAGCAATGAATCAAGTGTGAAATAAATCACTCCCAATGCCAGTTTGACAGAATAACCTTAAAGAGCCTGAAGGACATAGAAATGTAATTTCACTGCTTTTAAGAAGCAATTTTCATGTCATAAATTATATAAAAAGAGAACATATTATCTATTGTTTACTTCTTTATTTTAATAACTGAAAACCATTGAAGACTTTTATCCATTCCAGTTTATGATAAAATTTAGAGTCCACAAGAGCCAGTTCCTGCCCCTCCCACGTCTATTTTATCTTCTCATGCTTTCTGACGTTATTATAATTATGTATATTATAATTATGACGTAATATAATTATGTATTACTCCTCACAAAGCCAAGCATATGGGAAAGAAAACGGAGTGATAGGTTGAACTTCTGCAATTGTGGAACATCCTTTGATTTTTTTAATGGAATGAAAAACATTTTTTAAGCTTTAGCGTCTGTGTTCCTGGAAGGAAGTAGATTATATGTTACAGGTTTTGGACACTGGCTTCATAGAAGAGATATAAGCGTATGGTTATTTTAGGGCGGCCTTGGGTGAAACGCAGGGTAGGTCTAAGCTGAACAGAATGATCTGTGGTGAGCGCGGACAGATTTACAGGAGCCTATTCTGGTTCGGGAAAACGGGCACACACACTTCACCAAACACTTTAACGAGAAAGAATGGGAAGGCAGTGGCGCTACAGCTCCCGGCACTTAGAGGTTGTGCCTAACACTCTGAAATAGAGTCAAAGACCTAAGAGACAGTGAGTAAAGGACTCAAAGAATGTATGGTCACAAAACGTCTTGAGCTAGAAAATGTCAATAAAGAGATACAAATTACTTTTAATAAGAACCAGATGAAATTCTTTCGTTAAAAACTACAATAACCGGCTGAGACCCAGGATCACAGAAGGAGACCACAGGGTCACCCTCCTGGCTGCAGGCTCTTCCGCACCGCACCGGCTACTCCAATCTCTGGGGAAGAAACACCACATAACCAGACATCCTGAAAAGAGAGGCCATGGGGAGACAAAGAAATAGCCCACACATGAAAGAAAAGCAGGCATCACCTGAAAAGGAAGTAAAGGAGTCAGAGGCAAGCAGCCTACCAGAGCAAGAATTCAGAATAATGATCATAGGATGGCTAAAAAGAATGGAAGAGAAATTTGACAATAACCAAGAAGAAATGAGGAAGAACCATGAGGAATTGAAGAAGAACCAAGAAGAAATGAAAAATGACATCACTACCATAAAGAACTCAATAGAAAGCATCAAGAGTAGACTAGATGAAGCAGAGGACCGCATCAGTGAGCTAGAAGACAAGATGGAAAAAAATACCCAATTAGAGCAGCTTCTAGAAAAAAAGATTAAAAAGCAGGAGGAGAGCCTACAGGAGCTTTGGGACAATACAAAACAAAATAATATTCGAATAATTGGGGTTCCAGAAGGAAAGGAAACTGAGGTAGACATGGAAAAAGTATTTCAAGAAATAATGACAGAAAACTTTCCTGAGATAGAGAAGAAAAAACCCACACAAATCCAAGATGCTCGCAGAGTCCCAAGCAAAATAAATCCCAGAAAACAGACGACAAGGCACATTATAATTAAATTGGCTAACAACAACGACAAAGTAAGAATCTTAAAAGCAGCCAGAGAGAGACAGAAAGTGACATACAAAGGAACCCCCATCAGACTAGCAACTGATTTCTCAACAGAAACATATCAGGCCAGAAGGGAATGGGATGAAATATACAAAGTCATGCAAAGGAAGGGTCTGAATGCAAGAATACTGTACCCAGCAAGGCTATCAATCAAAATTGAAGGGGAAATCAGGAGCTTCACAGACAAAAAAAGACTGAAGGAATTTATATCCACCAAACCAGCAATGCAAGAAATGCTAAAGGGTCTACTGTAAAAATAAAGAAATAGGAAGTGAAGAAGAAACACGGTTATAGAATAAAAATGGCGTCAAATGAGTTCCTATCAATAATAACCTTAAATGTAAATGGATTAAATGCTCCAATCAAAAGACATAGGGTGTCAGATTGGATAAGAAAACAAGACCCATACATCTGTTGTCTACAAGAAACCCACCTCAGAAAAAAAGATGCACACAGACTGAGGGTGAAGGGATGGAAAAAAGTTTTCCAGGCAAATGGAAATGAAAAAAAAGCTGGGGCAGCAATACTTAAATCTGACAAATTAGATCTCAGAGTGAAGGTCATAACAAGAG
This sequence comes from Pipistrellus hanaki, assembly GCF_964339955.1. NCBI lineage: Eukaryota > Metazoa > Chordata > Mammalia > Chiroptera > Vespertilionidae > Pipistrellus > Pipistrellus hanaki. The sequence goes on from NC_140510.1 coordinate 86,222,293, forward strand.
ATAATGAAGGCCACTTCATAATACTAAAGGAAACAATCCAACAAGAAGAAATAACCCTGGTAAATATATTTGCACCCAATACAGGAGCACCCAAATACATAAAAAAAAAACTGCTGGAGGACATTAAGGGAGAGATTAATAGCAATACAATCATAGTAGGAGATTTTAATACCCCACTGTCACCCTTCGACAAATCATCTAAACAAAAAATCAGCAAAGAAATATCAATCCTAAATGACTCACTAGACCAGATGGAATTAATTGACATCTTCAGAACATTCCACCCCAAAGCCACAGAATATACATTCTTCTCAAGTGCACATGGGACATTCTCAAAGATAGACCACATTTTGGGACATAGGCAAAGTCTCTTCAAATTCAAGAAGATAGAAATCATATCAAGCATCTTCTCAGATCATAATGGCATAAAACTGAAAATTAACTACAATAAAAATAATCCAAAGAAATCAAACACATGGAGACTAAATAGCATGCTATTAAATAAGGACTGGGTTACCAGAGAAATCAAGGAAGAAATTAAAAACATCCTGGAAACAAATGACAATGAAAACACAACAATCCAAAATCTATGGGACACAGCAAAAGCAGTTTTGAGAGGGAAGTTCATATCCTTACAAGCCTATTGCAAAAAAAACTAGAAAAAAAGGCTAATAAGTGATCTAACTCTACAACTCAAAGAGTTAGAAAAAGAGCAACAAGAAAAGCCCAGTGTAAGCAGAAGAAAGGAAATAACAAAAATCAGAGCACAGATAAACGACATAGAGACCAAAGAAACAATACATAAGATCAACAAAACCAAGAACTGGTTCTTTGAAAAGATAAACAAGATAGATGGACCTCTAGCCAGGCTAACCAAGAAACAAAGAGAGAGGACCCAAATAAACAAAATCAGAAATGAAAGAGGTGAAATAACAACAGACCCCACCGAAATACAACAGATTGTTACTAAATACTACGAACAACTCTATTCCAACAAACTGAACAACCTGGAGGAAATGGACGTATTCCTAGAAAAATATACACTTCCAAAACTCAATCAGGAAGAATCTAAAAATCTCAATAGACCAGTGACTTGGGAAGAAATTGAAACAGTCATCAAAAAGCTTCCAGCAAACAAAAGCCCAGGGCCACATGGCTTCACAGGAGAGTTTTACCAAACATTCAAGGAAGAACTAAAACCTATCCTCCTCAGACTATTCCAAAAAATACAAGAGGAAGGAACACTTCCAAACTCCTTCTATGAAGCCAGCATCACTCTAATACCAAAACCAGATAAAAACTACAATAACCAAAGTGAAACGCTCACTAGATGGCTTTAGCACTGGGTTTCATGAGGCAACAGAAGATCAATCATGAGATTCGCTGATCTTAAGAACAGAGGGAAAAAAGAGAAAGAAAAATAAACAGAGTGACAGAGAAAAGTAAGGTACCAATGAGCACACCCACAATAATCTACCTAACAAAAGCCTTAGCGACCTTTATAGAGGAATGACTGGTCCCTATGACTCAGGAGCTTCCCCCTGCTGGTCAGTGTGCACCATAGCTACCAGTCAAATGGTTGGTCACTTAGGCTTCTATATGTATAGATTTACTCCCGGCCAGTCCTGTCACGTCACAGCAAATCCAGCGAACAGTGGGTCCCACGGAGGCCAAAGGTCCCGACTCAGGTGGCTACGTCCATGCACCTTCCTCATGATCACTGCAAATTAACCATCGCTGCTCAACATGCAATTTCTAAACCGAGGTGTTTCTGTTATTACTTCCGAATGTTCAGGTATTCAGGTAAGAGACTGAGTGTCACAGGAATGGCCCTGGTGACAAAACACCTGGACGATCTTGGGAAGGCCAGGCGCCAACATGAAGGCGGGGCTGAGAGGGCGTGCAGGTGCTGACAGGAAGTAGACATTGGGTTCTGCCTCCCTCCTCCGCATCCCTCTGAGAAGAGCTTTTCAACAGCATCCTGTTTGCTGAAGACGTTTTCTTTAATTCAGACAAAATAACGTGGAAGATGTGTTTGGCGTCCCAGCCATTTTCTCAAGTGACAGATAATTTACCACTTTCCTTGATGCCTCTCCCATTTCCGTGAAGATAAATCCTGGTCCTAATTGAAATGCTCTCCCATAATAATTTTCTCTGTAATTGCTTTTAAGATCCAAAGAGATGGTTTGTGCTTACTGAGATTTTGCAATCCTCACGTAATGGCTAGATGGCTAGGGCTCAGGCTTTGCAAATGCAGTCCCACGTGCATTCCTGCCCTCAGATAAAATGTTTTTATGTCTTTTCAGCCTCCCATGCAATAGGGACTCTCTCCTTCCCCTTCCTCGTGCTCTGAGACAATGTCATCCTTTAACCTTTCCTAGTTCCCAATCTCAAAAGTGTGCCAGTGGAAGGTTTGAGGTGTAGACCAGATGGACATGCAGACGTGCCAGTAAAGCTCTTCAGGAAGAGCATGGAGCATTTCACATGCTAGATCCATGAGATGGTCGTAGCTGCTGACGTCGCCTCCTGTTGAGACGGCGTCAGTGGCAGCAGCTCCTTTACCTCGCTCGCTCTTGGGAGATAAAGTTGCCAGCAGAGGAATGACCATCTCTGCTTCAGAGGGAAGGAGAACTGTCGCCCTCATCTGGATGGAAGTTCTTATATAGAGCATGAGGGCACTGGGGTAAGGCATTTTCCAAGTATCATGTTACTAATGACTAGAGGCCTGGTGTATAAATTCGTGCACAGGTGGAGTCCAGCCAGCCCGCCCTGATCAGGGCTCATCAGGCTGGGCCAGCCAGGGGGAGGGGCTGAAGGCAGTTGGCCGGCTGCCCCACCCCCTGGTAGAACTCCTAGTTGAACTTCCAGTTGAGGGGAGGGGACAATTTGCATATTAGGCTTTTATTATATAGGATAATGTAGGTAAGGTTTGGGAGTTATTTACAATGAAATAATCTACAGGGACTGAACACTTTCCTCTAACCATATCATGTTCAAATATGCCAATAATTGCAGGAGAAACCAGCAAGCTAGATTTGCACAATAGATGCAGCCAGTCCTGCCCAGGCCTTTGCCAGCCCCTGAGTAAGTCACCATTAGCAGGTGAAATGAACACAAATGGTTAAATCGCTTCGCTCACCAAGCGCATTTGGTGGGGGTTTATCAAAATCTGAAAGGTTTTCTCAGCCCTCACTCCCTACACACATCTTAGCTCTCAGTGTGTGGGAAGAGCGCCCCCTTCTTTGCATGTGTGTATTCAGGAGATCAAGTTCCACATCATACTGGGATCGGTACTATCGTTGGGCATTTTCATACTCAAAGTGCCATCATGAGGTCAGTGACAGGCCCTGAGAGCTGGTTCCTGTGCCCACAGACGTGCCTCTGTCCTCCTTGGAGCTCAGCCTTCCCTCTGGGGCAGTGACACATTTCCAACCCTCTGGGTCCTTCCCCGCAGGAGCCCTGGAATTGACAATTAGGCCAAGAAATCTGCCTACTTCACTTGATTTAAAAAAATAAAAAATGCCCGGCCAGCGTGGCTCAGTGGTTGAGCATCGACCTACAAACCAGGTGGGGGGGAAGGGGGGTTGCAGTTCCATTCCTGGTCAGGGCACATGCCTGGGTTGTGGGCTGGATCCCCAGTGTGGGGCATGCAGGAGGCAGCTGATCAATGATTCTCTCTCTCCCTCTTCCTTCCTCTCTGAAATCAATACAAAAAAAATTTTTTTTTAAAAAAGATTTAAGCCCTAGCTGGTTTGTCTCAGTGGACAGAGCATCAGCCTGTGGACCGAAAGGTCTCAGGTTCAATTCCAGTCAAGGGCACATGCCTGGGTTGCAGGCTCCATCCCCAGTAGAGGGTATGCAGGAGGCAACTGATCAGTGATTCTCTCTCATCATTGATGTTCCTCTCTCTCTCTCTCTCTCTCTCTCTCTCTCTCTCTCTCTCCCTTCCTCTCTGAAATCAATAATAAAAATGTATTTTTAATAAAAAGTATTTGAAGAGGTATTTATAAGTCAGCAGCCGAGGCTATAGTAGTATTTATTTATTTTTTTAAAATCAAATATGGGTTCTGGATGCTATTTTTTTTTTTTTGTTTCTATTAGTCATCACTAATTTGAGCCCATCTGAGAGGCCTGAACCAAACAATACATTACACATCTGCATGTGTGGTTGTACCATGGGGCGTGCCCCACCCAGCACAGGGCACACTGGGCCCTCCTCCCTCTGCAGTGTCATTTTCTCTCTGAAATAGAAGTGTGGGTGCCGTTATGCAAGGCAGCATTCCCTGTTCTCTCCGTCCCAGGGTGCTCGCCCTTCAGGACTGCCTACTCCTCCCACTATAAAAAACAAACCTATAGCTCGTTTGTTTATATTCCTGTGAACGTTTAACCTGTGGGCACATGGATTGCATGAAGCAGGAAAGGGAAGCGGTTACATATCACAATGCTGTAAAATAAGAAAAAATAAGAAGCATTCACAAATGAGGGCTGTATGAGATTTGGGAAATTATTAAATAAATGGAAGAGAACATTTATAATGTTTTCTTGAAGTAATTTCCAAATCTTTCATACCCACCCTCTGTAAATGCTTCCCCCTATCTTACAGCATTGTGGTTTGCAATTTGTCCCTTTTACTGTTTCGTGCAATCCGGCAGTCTTTCATTTGTCTCTGCTATCCTTAGCTTCTCCCTCATTTTCCCTTCTGCCTGTTATCATCTGCCGTGAAATCAAGTCAATCACTAGAAAAAGAAAATTGAAGACAGCAGCTTATTAAGATGATGGACAGAGAAATGTCATTTGAGGCTAAGCCACCTGATCTTATTTCAGAAAACTCAGAGTAAAAGGAGAGACATTTCTATTCCTTAATCTTATTTAATATAGTCATAGTATATTGGTCCTGAAGTGATTATAATACTGTAAAGTTTATGGTAGCGGTAGGAACCTTTAAAGAAATCCCATGTAATATTGTAAAAGCCCAGCTACCGAACAGCGGAACCACCAGAACAAATGGTCGACCAGGCGCTATGATGTGCACTGACCACCAGGGGGAAGATGCTCAATGTAGGGGCTGCCCCCTGGTGGTCAGTGTGGTCCCACAGTGGGAGCAGCTACTCAAAGGGCAGATCCACAGTTGCTCAGCTGACCACCGGGATGGCACATTCCCATAGCAGGCAGATTCCCATAGGCAGAGCCCCAACCAGTGCAGAAATCCTGTGCACCAGGCCTCTAGTGTAATTATAAATATCTTCATTACAGTCTCAGAAAAACCTGGCCTCTTTTTTAGTTAGTATGAAGAGACTGTGTGAAAGTAAAAGCTTGGTTTCATACAGCTACCTTTACTATCTACTTGCCTTCATTTCTTACCCTAATTCACCTGTAATGATATCATATTACACACACCGGTAACCTCTTTAACCTCAGACAAATCAATCTGCCTGCATCTTACCTGCAAGACAGAGAAACATAGTCACATCAACCTTCATCGAGAGAGAAACTGGCCCACATTCCTCATCGTTAGCTTGCTTGTTATAAGCAGTAGTACACAGTCTTATCCCCAGCTCTTACCCCATGAGTCAACCCTAAAAATTTGACCCTAGAGAAAGGGACATAAATTTTAAAATATTGAGGCTCATAGCTACTTAATTGCTTTTAAATAATATTTCACTGGAAAACATTTGGTGTGATGTCAGTTATGCTAATCTCATTTGTGTCCTGAAAGGAAATTTGCAGAAACTCTTCTTAGTCAGATTTTAGAGCATGCCTAGCAACAAACTTTCATATAGAACAGTGGTCGGCAAACTCATTAGTCAACAGAGCCAAATACCAGCAACAACGATTGGAATTCCTTTTGAGAGCCACATTTTTTAAACTTAAACTTCTTCAAATGCCACTTCTTCAACATAGACTCGCGCAGGGCGTGGTATTTTGTGGAAGAGCCACACTCCAGGGGCCAAAGAGCCGCATGTGGCTCATGAGCTGCAGTTTGCCGACCACTGGTGTGGAGGCACATTGAAGACAAGGCCCTACTCCCCAAAAACTTAATTTAAAAGGGTTCCCCCTCTCTATCCCAACACCTGGCCCTGGCTACGTCAATTGACCGGGAAAGCTATCCTGGAAGGATGGTGAAGAAATAAGTCACCTGGGGGCAGTGGGATAGAATCACGTCAAGCCACAAAGACCGACTGTCAAAATCCTAACCAGAACACGTCAGCGATTACGGGGAACAGAACAGGGGCCCACAGGTCAGGAATGTTCCCTGTCGATCCCCCTCTTCAGGAAAGGGGGCGCCAAGGAGGACGGCGGGACAGGCCCATTGCATGACTCTCGCACAGGAGTGACGCTCAACGCGATGGAGCAAAGGCGTCTGCCTTCCAGAGGCCAGGGGCGGCTTCTCCTCGGTGAGTTTTATTAAGACTGAAGTGAACATGCTTGTTAGGCTGTGTGATAACATGGTTTCTGTCTCAGAGTCCTTTGGTCTGGGGAATTTTTGAGATTCATACAAATCAAGCCAATGAGGGGCACACGTACTAACATGTATTAAAGGAAAACACGTGACACAGAAGAAGACATGCAGTCGTCAAAGACAAGGTGTCACCCCCATTAGAAATGATTCCAACAATAACAGCTTCCCAACGAACATGGGGCACACCATGCCCGGAGCAGACGGAGATGAGAAGTCTTTACGGAGCGCCAAGAGGAGGGAGAGAACCCTGTCTCCTGTGGCAGGAAGTCACGGAGAGGCCTCAGCTGGGGGAGTCACAGAAGGCCAGTGCACAGGCATCAGTTAGAAGTGGGAGGTGGGAGAGTTCAGTGGCCAGTGCCGCTGTCTCGGGAAAGAAGACATGAGGGTGACAGGAAGGCCAAAAGGATTGTTTACTGTTAGTCACACAGATTGATGTGTATTTAAAAACATACACATTCACTCATTGGATAATACTGAAAATTCTTAAAGTATTCTAATAAGGAACATTTGATACTGACACAAATTCACTTTTCTAATCCGTGTACCCAGCTTATATATATATATTTAAAAAAAAAAACAAAAAACTGGCCTAGTAATTGAGTTCTCTAGAGCTACACGTGGGAAAGAAAAAACAGGTGGGTCATAAATAAATGTAATTTCCTTAAATAGTTGTTCTACTTTTACTCCCTTCTTCAAATATAGATATAAGCATCTTTGAGATGAATCAACCAATTGTTTTCTTCCCACTAATTGCATTTTTTTAAATATACAACTTTTATTTATTTATTTATTTATTTAAATATATTTTATTGATTTTGTACAGAGAGGAAGGGAGAGAGATAGAGAGTTAGAAACATCGATGAGAGAGAGTCATCGATCAGCTGCCTCTTGCACACCCCCTACTGGGGATATGCCCGCAACCAAGGTACATGCCCTTGACTGGAATCGAACCCGGGGCCCTTCAGTCCCCAAGCCGACGCTCTATCCATTGAGCCAAACCGGTTTTGGCTTAATATACAACTTTTAGAGATATAGGTGAGCTTTAAGGCATGAACTAGTAAGTAGTATATCTTTATATATCCTTGCTGGTTTCAAATTTATCCAAATCCCCTGGTTTCCAAAAGTATCCAACAGATCGATAATTTACTAAGAGTGTCTTATTATAGCACTTTGCCTCAAGGCTTATATCAATCGTTGTCCTGTTGGTATTTGGCTCTATTGACTAATGAGTTAGCCGACCACTGTTTAAGGGCATTTAAAACAGAAGCTATGATTTTTGTTTGTTTTGTTTTTAATGTTTCTTGTCTATAGCAGGGTAAAAACATACGTTTCTGAGATCTGATTGGGCACACTTTAAGGGAATATTTAAATGTGACTTTTCCGCTAGTATTAACTCTCCTCAGGGTTATGTGACAGCGGCTGCAGTTACTTCAGATCACTCTCCCGCTAGAGGAGCATCCGGGGCAGGTGGAATATTTATTTCCCCCGGTAGCTATTTCCACTCCCGTCTAGACTTGGAAACAGGCTCCCGGGGTGATGAATAGGCCGCCCCGCAGCACCTCACGGCATTAGACTTTCAGAGGTCCCCACGCACCCGGCCTCAGACTCCACGACACTCAGTTCCTCCGGGAAGCGTTCCCGGGAGGAGGGGCTGTCAGGTTCCGAGGAAGGCAATGGCTCCAATTCTACCTGCGAAGACGAAGCCGCCTGAGCCTGCGGCGGCCCCTTTTTAAGAGGAAATCTCAGTGCTCTGCTATCATCAGGTCGGAAATGAAGACAGTTTGCAATCAATGGATTTTCCTTCCCAGGTTTAAAAGATGCAAACTAAACCCAGCAATCAAAAGAAAGGGAAGGAACAAATTAGAGAAAGGAGCAAAATCAGCTATATTCTCATCTCTGTTTCAGAAAGAGCAAGAGGGCCAAGGGATGCTCGTGAAATTAAAGTACATCAGAAAAATTATTTTCAAATTTATGTGCTGAATCCTCTTCAAGCTCCAGAGCAATAGCCTCACTAGACAATAATCTGGAGAACAGTGGGAAATGTTTGCTGACATCCCACATGTCCGATCCATGCAGGTCTGGAAGCCATGCTTGTCTTCAGCGGGGCTCTCATCGTCTATGTCCGTGAGCCACATATGGCTCTTTGGCCCCTGGAGTGTGGCTCTTCCACAAAATACTACCGCCTGGGCAAATCTATGTTGAAGAAGTGGTGTTAGAAGAAGTTTAAGTTTAAAAAATGTGGCTCTCCAAAGAAATGTCAATCACTGTGTACTGTTGATATTTGGCTCTGTTGACTAATGAGTTTGCCTACCTGATCTATATCAAATCTGCTTGCTGCCCCTATTTCCGATCCCGACTTGATAGAAATTACTGCCAAGGCCTTTCCTGCGGCAGCATCATTAAGGTTTGAGAAGAAGGTGAGTTTGCCTTTTAAAATGAGGTAAAAGGAACAGGAATGGAATCTGAAAGTGCACCGACTGTGTGCGCCCAGAGAGAGAAAGGCACTTATTGAAGCAGGAAAGCGATGTGCAATGAGGAAATGAAGACCTTTTAGCGCAGACTGCGTGGAAATGGAATCTGCTCTGCAAACGGGTCGTTTAGATTGTCGACGGCTGTGAAATAGACCGGCGTCTGCTCTTCCCCGTTGTAGTCCGTGCTTCGTAAGCAATTTGGCTGAATTGCATTTCACCGTACAAAGGCTCCGTACTTACGTGTAGAGCGTGTCTATTTAGTTCATTGATTTATCACTGACTATTGCAGTACTGTTTTTAAGAGGAAGAAATGTTTCCAATTCAATAAAACGTAAAACTTCCAGTAGTAAAGTACGAGTTACGAAAGATATATCTTAACGTACGATTATTTAGAGTGAAATGAAGTTCACGTGCCTGCTTTTTATCAGCCACAGCTACTGCGTGGATTGTGCTGACGCTGTTATACTTCCAGCTGCTTATGAAATGGGATCTTGCTTAGGCCTAGGATAGCCCGCCGATTTCAGTTACGGGGGCCCGTTAGGTACGTAAGGAAACGCTGTCATTTCAGCCTGGTTTTTCCAGGACCACCTCCTGGGGATCTGGCATCACCTGTCGCCGTGGCTGCCTGAGCTTCGTGGCCGCCCAGCAGCAGTGACGGGATGAGACGGTGAAGGGCATTCAGGTGGCACGGCGGCTCCTTGTGAGGAGGCTCCCCGTGAGGAGGACGAGCTCCCAGCACAGAGCGTGACCCTTAGCACTGACCTCACTGCTCACTAGGCACGGCCTGGGGCACGTGACCCGGCATCGGAGACCACGTGGCCTCGCCGGCGGGAGAGGGCTAATAACAGACCGATTCCAGTCCCTTCCTGCATCGTGTGCAAAGGACTAGTGGCCCGGGGCACGGATTCCTGCACATTGAGAGGAAGTCAATTAGAAGGAAGATTTGTGTGATTACATTACTGCAAAAAATCACATGTCAAAATAGCATACATATAGTATATTATTATAACATTAACACACGCATGCGATTGGCGCCAGCGAGAGCTTGATATGTATCACAGGGAATGAATCGCGATGTGGCTCACGCAGGTGTTTGAATGTCAACAAAATCAGCCAAATTCACGATCGACAATGACAGATCGAAACCCACGTGTGATTGGCGCCGAGAGCTTTATACTGTATGTATCTCGAATGCACGAGTCAACATTTATTTTTAAATTGCCAGTGCACATCGTATGTACCGGCCAGTCAGTCCACTGGGCAGCAGGACAGACAGTCAATCACTTAGCCTTTTATATGGCATGCAAAGTATTCCAAAGTCGCTGGCACTTCCTAAATAATACATACATGCTAGTTTCTTTAAATTAAATATTGAAAGTTTTAAACATTCTAAATAATAACCACTCACTTAAAAGTATGCACTAATTTACAGTTTGCAAATGCCGTCACATTATTATATAATTTTATCCTGAGCGATAATCTTGTGTGTGGGTAATTTTACAAATGAGGAAGGAGGGAGGGAGGGAGGATGACTTAAAATGCCTTTGATTTAAAAAATTAATTAACCGCACTATCAAGACTCTTACAAATAAAAGCAAGTGTAACACAACCAACTCATCTTTACCAAATAAGAAAACGGCAGGTTGGTTGTTAGCAGGTGCATTGGAGGAAACTAAAAGCCTTTCCTTCGTATTTTCCTTCTCGTTTTGGTTGAAAGTAATCATGTTGAATAAATCTAGAAAAATTCCTTAACCAACTATAGCAAACACATGCACACACCATATACACAACCAATATACATGCATGCCTTATACACACACATACATACATGCTATACACATACACATACTTATATTAGTCTCCACCCTAAAGGCATGTGCATCTTCTCGTGTCGTCTGATGTACCAATGTGGAGTTTACAGCTGCCTGCAGGAAGCACTCCCATTTATCGTTTTTGTGGATTTGTTTCTAAAGAATGTTTTCAACCCTCAGATCTGCTGCAGAACACCCACCAATACGTTTCTAAGAGACAATAAAGGAGAGAGGACACAGGCAGTCGCTTATAAAGGACAGAGAGCCCCCGGCATTTAAGCAGGGACGTGAGAAAGCTCACCGGTGATTTCTGAATGCTGTTTTTGAAAGCATGCAGATGAGACAGCGCAGTATTGTACATTATGACTATACACCATATCAGCTTATCAGAGCTCTGCATGAAAACAATAATGAAAACGGAAATGTGCAAAAACTTCACAGCTTTTGGAAGAGCAGGTGGCTCTGACCCATCACATTCCTGCACGAAGTAACCATAAGCCATGAGCATGATCAGCTTTTTTATGAATCTTAAAACCCGATCTGAAACCGGTGAGAACTGGCACAGAGAGCCAGCCTGTGACAGGGGGATGTGTTCACAGCACTTGGAAGAGGTGTCCGAGCTGCCTCGGGTTCCCCTGCCTTCCCCGTGTGGCTGACCACACTGCCCCCTGGAGGTCAGTTTCCCGAGAGGCACAGCCGTGGTGGCGGAGCCTCTCCTGCCTCCAGGGCATCGATAAGGATGTCCCACTGACGGCTTAGGCCCCGTGAGCATGGGGGTCCCTCCTTTGAAAAACTGCTGTTTGAAACTGCTGCTGGAACTACTGTTATTTTTAGATAGTCTCTTATTCTGCAAAATAACTTTGTCTTTTAGCTTGAATAATAGAAAAGATAAACCTAACTGTATGACCTTGCAAGCTAGCCATGTAAAGGGGCCGATACGCTGATACTTATAATAATTCCCATATTCTCATGTCACTTGTTTGTCCATTATGTATCCAAGGTTACAGATGTCTATATAAATATGATATGTACTCAAGGTTACAAGCTGTCTGTATAGATATGACAGATGTTCATTAGATATGATATAGACTGAAGGTTACAAGCTGTCTGCAAAAATAACTTACACAAGGAACTAGAAGAGTATAAAAAGGCAATACTCCTCCCTGTGTTTGTTCAGAATTTGACAGAGGTGATCTGCTCTGAATCTGCATGCAGTAAAGATGATTCCTAACTAATTGGCCCATTAAGGCATCTTGTCTAGCTCGCTGATTTGCCATACAACACCCACGGCTTCCGGACTGTGAGAGGGTGCAGGCTGGGGGAGGAACCCCCCCAACCCCCCCGCCAAGTGCATAAATTTCGTGCACCAGTCCTCAAGTTAAAAATAAATGTTTATATATCATCCAATGTTTTCTCTCCCCTACCGCTATAAATACATTAAACATAAAATTAAACTATGCTCCATCCAATGTTAAAATATAGAAATAACTTTACCATCATCAACATCATCAACATCATCAACATCATCATAATCAATAACACGAATAGTCTAGTAAAATTTATCACGTATGGGCACTTACTATGCTCTAGGCTTTTGTTCTTTAAAAAAAAAAACAACCCATATATAAACTCATTTGATAATTGCAACAACTCTATAAGGTACATACAACTATCATCTTTAGGTTTTACTCTGAAAGGATTTAATGGAACATCGGCAATGCCAGAGCTATAGGTTGAAAAAAGATCCATCTTATACATAAAGGAAACAGTGAGAGCTTTGCTAATTAATCACACATCAGTCATCCGTGTTACAGTGTTCTGTTTGTGTTATGAATAAATCCATCTTGCCGTGGCTGGCACACAAAGCAATAGGTATACGCCCAGCAGAAGAGCCGGAGAAGGGGAAAATGGAAATAAGCCTGGCTGAGATATTAAGACGTGTAGGTGTTGAGGTATTACTAGTACATAGGGTCTCCCCTCAGTCCTCCATGGCTGCTGAAGACGGTTTTCCTCAATGGGAAGTGTCCACTCACCAGGAAAGAAATTTAATGCCCTCAGGGCAGGAGTCTGACTTAGACTCAGGACTGTATGAAGGAATTTATTTCTTCTTCAGACCCTCTTCAGATGATCATAGGAGATGGTGTATCTCTTGTCATTGTCTTGCTCCCCAGACATCAAGAATTGTGGGGCAGGGCTCCCATCACCTCCTCAGATGATCCACAGCCTTCGTGTCTGCTCTCATATCTACTACTTCTTGCCACGTGCGACTGGATGAAAGTCTTAGGCTACTCAAAACTGCTCCTGGTTTTCCGTAATCCACTCCAATGTGGCCACTCTCTTTCATGTCACTGAAATACCTGTGTTCACGAACATATTTTTAGTTGCTTCAATGTTCCACAAAAGCATTTTAAGACAAAGTATTTGTTTTTGTTTGTCAGTAAAAAAAAAAAAAAAAATATATATATATATATATATATATATATATATATATATATATATATATATACACACATAGCGGTACATATCGTTTTGGTATTTGACAACTAATGCTTAAACATACCCATAGAGATAAAATGCACCTTGTAGGTTATCCCAGATTTTTGCAAACTTAAATATATTATAAAAGCAACAAAAGCTTATTCTTAGGAAATTAAATATGGGCTTTGTTCTCACACTTTGCGTCTTAGACACGATGCTCATGAAAGCAGAGGAGGGTGACTGATCACCTTCAAATACAGATTCATCACAGGAAAGGGTACGGAGTCATGTACACCTGCCAGCTGCGATGGGGCTGGTTTTATTGCAAAGCGGACTGCCAGCACATCCATCATGATTTGTGAATACGCTGTCCAGGCCATTTTCCTGATAACTCCGTGGAAATGGAAGCACGCCAGGTCCCGGCCTCACTGCCTTCCTGTGCCGATGGAGCTCCGGGCGGGAGGCTGAAGGGCGTGGTGGGGTCAGGAGCTCCTGCTGGGGTCCCGTGCTCACACTCAGACTCATCACTCTCTCTCCCTCTCCAATGCCATGCCTCCATTCTCTGGATCTATTCTGTTCATCAGTTTATTTTGTTCATTAGATTCCCACATGTGGAGATCATGGGACACTTGTCTTTCTCTGCCTGGCTTATTTCACGTAGCACAATGCTCTCCAGCCTTCTCCACCCCACCCTTCCCCCCACAATGCTACTGTAAAGGATACGGTCTCCTTCCCTTTTCACAGCTGCATAGTGTTCTGTGGTGTAGACGTCCCACTGGTTTTAATCCACTCCTCTGCTGATGGGCACCTGGGCTGTTTCCAGATCTTAGCTATGGTGCATTGTGCAGCTGTGAACATAGGGGTAAATATATTCTCTCTGATCAGTGTTTCAGGATTCTTTGGATATATTCCTAAAAGTGGAAGCACTGGGTCAAATGGCAGTTTTGCTTAATTTTATTGTGCCCTTTAACTTTTTTTTAAAAAAAATGTTTTATTGGAGAGAGAGAGAGAGAGAGAGAGAGAGAGAGAGAGAGAGAGAGAGAGAGGTATCAATGATGACAGAGCATCATTGATTTGCTGTCTCACACTGAGGATCAAGCCCATAATCCAGGCATCTGCCCTGGCTGGGAATCGAACCACAAACTCCTGGTTTATAGGTTGACAATCAATCTCTTAGCCAGGCTGGCCGTGTGTTTTCTCTTTCTTTTTTAAAGAAATCTGTTTTATTGATTTCAGAGAGGGAGCGAGAGGGAGAGGGAGAAACATCAATGATGAGAGCGAATCATTAATTGTGTGCCCTTTAATTTACCAATCCAAAATTTACCTACTATTGTAACTATTTTAAATTAATTTAACAAACGAAAAACCATCAAGTCATCATTTGGGATAGCAGATGTTTCACCGGTCAAATCACATACACATCACTCTAATGGCGTGAGAGGCAAACATAACTGACAGAAAGAACTAGAGGGATATAAAATAACATCGAGCGAAAGTCAGTCTCTCTGCCCTGAGACTGAGAGGACGGAAAGAGCACCACGTTCCAACGAGAGCCGAGTCTCCGCCGCTGACACCATGTGAGAAAGGTCTCGGCGACATCCGTGATGTGGTGACACAGTAGACACAGGCACCTTTCACACCTGACGTTCCTGAGACCGACTGAACAAGGAAACGGGAACCAGCCGTCACAATGACATTACTTTAAATGTTTTTTTTTTTTTTTAAATAAAGACATTAGGAAGACTAAGTCACCTTGAAAATCACCTGTTGAAACTCTTAAAATACTGGCTACAGGATAGCAAACCACACTCACAAGACGCCTCATGTGTGTGTAGGTGTGTCTCTCTGTGTGTGTTCCATGTGCATGTGTGTGTGTGTGCGTGAGTGTGCGGTTGTTGTGTGTTTAGGTGTGTCTGTGTGTGTGTATGTGGTCCATGTGTGTGTAGGTGCATGTCTGCTTGGTAACCATGAGTTTATTTCATGCCACCAAACGCAGAAGACAGTCCTGGTTCCCGGGGATTGAGACACCCACAGGCAGGTTCCGGACACAGCGCCCAGCAGCGGGGAGGGGGCCTGCCGGGGAGCCCCTGGGGGAGCAGGTTCCCACAGCCCAGCAGGTGCGGCTCCATTGAGGAATCACGGGCCCCACACACCAGCGGCCCCAATCACCAGCGGCCCCAATCACCAGCGGCCCCAATCACCAGCAGACCGGCCCCAATCACCCGCAGACCGGCACCCGCAGGTGGGAGCTGTGAGCAAACATTTCAGATGCACACGTTTCTATAATCACATTTCGGACGTTAAGGTGAGAAACAGCTGTAGAAAGCACACAGGAGACTGCGGTCTCAGAGGGAGTGGGGGGAGACCAACCAAGGGCCCCATGGGCTCCAGGCGTCACCCAGGGACACAGGCAGAGGGCAGGGCAGGCCTGGGCGGGCTCGGGGCGGAGGGTACCTGGGGGAAGGGGAGGGAGGTCCCTAACCCTTTCAGCAATAATGAAATAACGATGCGGTAAGAAAGGAGAGAGCAGCTGTGACGGGCGAACCTGGACAGTGGACACAGGGAAGCCCAGGCACAGGGGCAGGGAGTGCATATGAGACAAATCCAGACGCTCAGACGGCGGCGGTGCTGGATGGAAAAGGGCCGTTAGCCTCTGGGGGGCGATGGACGGGGGGGGACCCAGAGCGGCAGGGCATGCGGCGGTCAGGCCCGGAGACCTCCGGCCCTGTCTCACTGGGGGGCTGAGGAGCCTCCCCCGGAGCGGGAGAGCCGGCCAGGCTTCCGCCAGCAGCTGGGGCCCCGGGAATCAGGGCCTGGGGGGCTGCTGCCCAGACCAGGGACGGGCAGGGCGCAGGGCAGGGCTTACCGGGCAGAGGCCCGGGCCGGGCGGCAGCAGGACAGGCCCACGGCAGAGCCCACGGGGCGGCTCCTCGCTGAAGATCCGCAGCACAGCTGGGGTCTCACATCCAGGGGGCGCAGCGGCAGCCCCCCGATGCTGAGCCCCGGACCAGGTCCTCACCGTCCGCAGGCAGTGGGGGACCCGCATCCAGCAGCGGCCGGAGGAACTGGCTACCAGAGCCTGCAGGCTGGGCACCATCACCGCCTAATTGGCGAGGGGGAGGGAGGAGCTCACCGCCTTCCTAGAGGGAGGAGCGTGACCCACACTCATCCACTCTAGCTCTCCTGTCCCACCCGAGGGGCGGGAACCCCACAAAACCCCTGAGAAACACCTATAACGCCGGCGCTCAGAGGCTAAGGCCACACACCCCTCCCAGGCCCACAGCAGCTTCCTTCCCGCCTGACTGCTCATCACCAGCCTCTTCCCACAACCCCCTTCACCTGGTGCATGGCGCCCGGACCCACACCCTCCCAAAAGCACACAGAAAGGCAAAAAGGCAATTGGAGGAGAGAGAGGAAGCCTCAGCCACACCTGGCAACGATGCTGGGTCAGAGGAGGACGGCGAGAGCAACCAAGGAGGAGAGAAGCAGAGAACGCGTACCCACGTGGACAGAACCCTGCAAAGGAGACAGATGCCCCTAGATTCCGATTTAACACTTGCTTGTCCGTCATTGTCCCAGAAGTTCACTCTAATTTCAGGGAATGACATGCACAAACAGAAACCCCCTCCCTATGGTGCAGACTTGTACATTTCCAAAGTCTTCCCCTGGCTTCAGATTCAATGGTTCTGCCATGAGGTTTGGGGGAATATGCACTTTAATAAACAAGTTCACTGAATACGGTGCGTTGGTGAGAAATGTGTCCTATTGACTTCTTTTTAAAAATATATATTTTATTGCTTTTTTACGGAGAGGAAGGGAGAGGGATAGAGAGTTAGAAACATCCATGAGAGGAAAACATCGATCAGCTGCCTCCTGCACACCCCCTACTGAGGATGTGCCCGCAATCAAGGTACATCCACTTGACCGGAACCGAACCTGGGACCCCCTCAGTCCATAGGCCGACGCTCTGTCCACTGAGCCAAACCGGTTTAGGCTAATTCTTTAAAAAACAAAAAACTAGAAAATTATTTCTTTTCTGACCAGTGCAGCTTCAATAGTTTTCCTGTAAACAAAATTCATCATCCTAGATTGCCTTTATTAGAGTTTCTGCTTCACTGTCAGGAAACAAATAAACTTAAGGACTGGGACGAAGTGAAAGACATGCCTGACAGTCAGTCATTCAGCACAGAATGAAGACAATTTGTTCAGACAGCGGAAGGCAACTGATTTTTAAAGCACAATTCCTTTCCTAAAGATACACCTTTTCTCTATACATTTTTAACATTTTGTAATACCCTGTATATTTAGAAGCAATGCTTTCTTCTTCATTCTTTTAAAATAATGCTATTGCTTTTATCATTGTTTCTTCTATGGTATCTATCAAGACACAACTTTGTCACTGTTCATGGAGGAGTGAGGACAATTTTCATGATCTTACTAACGTCCATGCCTGAGTCCACTCAGTCCTTAAAGGGAACCAGTGTCACAAACAGTTCAAAAGCATTCACATCATGCCTGCAAGAGAACAATTTAAAAATATTTATCTAATTTAAGAAAGAGACTCAGATTCCATTTTCTAAGAATTCACTTGTCTGATGTATGAAATATATATATAGAAGCAATTTTATTTTTATTTAATTTATATTTTTATTGATTTCAGAGAGGAAGGGAGAGGGAGAGAGAAATAGAAACCTCAATGATGAGAGAGAATCACTGACCAGCGGCCTTCTGCACACTCTACACGGGGATTGAGCCCGCCACCACGGCATGTGCCCTGACTGGGAATTGAACCATGACCTCCTGGTTTATAGGTCAACACCAGCCAGGCAGAAGAAATTTTAAAGAACCACTTATTTAGTAACTTCTTTCATTATTTTTATTTATTGCATGGCATTATTTGGCCTCAATTATTTAAGGAAAAACTGAAAAGCTAGAAATGTGGATAAAATATAATGTGAATAGTTATGAGTTTGAACAGATTATTGATAAACTTGAAATTGTACCATAGGGCACATGGACAATTTAGTGTATGTTCTCTTCATGCTGATCAGGCCTAATGTAGCATGTTCTGATTTGGGACATTATAAAGAGACTGGAGAAGGGCACTGACCAAATGCTGCCAGAATATAAGCCACCCAGGGCGAAATGCATCAAAACACAGAGTGAGCATTCTCACCAAAACGGAATTACGCTTGAACTCGGAAACAAAACAGAACAAGAAATACCCAAACCCTGTAGGTTAAGTTATCCACTTCGACATGAAGGGCCACGAGCCCACGAGGAAATGGTGAAGGAAAACAGGAAGCATCTAGAGAAGAACGAGCTTCGAAGGCAGCGCAGTGACACGGCAGGGCCAGCCCTGGTGCAGCCTGGAGGGAGCTGACCGCTCTCCTGGCCACCCGGGAGCAGAGAGAACCGAGCCTCAGAGCCGACTGTCTGGCCAAACACCGAGACAGACAGAGGAGCACTGAGACCAGGAGGGAGGCAACAGGAACACAAGCACCAGCCGCTGACACCCCACAGGGACACCCACAGGAGAAGGGGCGCCCCGGAAGCCTGTTCTTCGGGCTGTGCGACTGGAAACTGACAAAGGTGAAACAGAAAATCTGGAAACGGTCCGTTTTAAACACTTCTGCCGGCTCCGCCCCTACGGCACTGACCTTCACGGCTCCCCAGTGGCTACGGCTCAGACGCGCCATCTGAGGAGGTTCACGGTCATGGGTGCCCTTGGCCCGAGCTGCAATGCCACGGAGGGAGGTTTCTCCCAGCCAGGACCCGCGGAGGGTGCGAGGGGCCTCCTGCAGGCCCGCCCCTCAGAGCCGGGGACGAGCTCCGGGACTCCGGGATAACGGCTGGGTTACAGAGAGATAGAACGCATTATCCACTTCTACCTCTGCCCCTCCGCCTCCCTCGCCTCCTCACCCCTGCTGTGGAGGCCTCGTCCCTGAGTTACTCCATCTAAGCATGGGCTCCGGGCTCTGCTCTTGTTTATTCACGTTTCTCCTCGGCCCCGGGGAAAGCATCCGCTGATTCCAGGAAACTGGGATCCGTACAGGAAAGCCTCTCCCAGGAACCGCGGGCCATACGGCCTCATCAGGGAGCGCTGCAGACTGGTCCTCTGCGGGCGCTGCCGGGGCGGGGGGCGGGGGGGGGACCCTTCCCACTCCTATGGAGGCGAACGTGACCTTGGCATCAGGTTCCGACGAGGAGATTAAAGGAAAACGTAGGCCGGTCTCTCTCACAAACACAGACCTGAATTTTCTAAACAAAAAATTAGCAAACTATTCAGTCTGGAGAGAGCAGGCTCTCTCTCACCTCCTCTCCAGGAACACAGAAGAGGGGACAGTGACTCGGACCCTGGGCGATGGCCGCAGTGACACTGAGCGCAGGGAACAGGCGCTGCGGCCCAGGAGGAGGCGTGCCCACCGTCCGGGCCGCGGGCGCTTTAAGAAGCTGCGTTTGAAATCCTGGTCTGTGGTTTCACCAGGGGCAGACTTTATTTCACAGCTTTTATTGCCAAAAGCGAGGGCCCGGAGAGTGGACTGCCCCATAAATAAGTGAAATACTTTGGCTTTTCTGATAAGAGGGAGGTACTGACAGTTATCAGTCTTTGCCGCCAGACCATTAATTCCTCACTGAGCAATCCGCGGTGAGACTGCCCCAGCGTTCTGGCTACACATTTATTTCATCAGGATGAGAACTTGGCCTGACCGATGGAACCGTGCGTAGACTGTGTGAAAGGGAAGCGGTTTTTCATTTGCGTAAGGATGGCTTTGAAGTTAAGAAACTTAGACAATTGAACTTTGAATGATCAGCAGGAACTGCACCGTCACGGCTGTAATTACTTCCACAGAACAGCGTTCCTCCTTTCCATGTGCCCTTTGTGTGGACCGCACGACTTATGATGATCATGAAATTGTTTTGTTCATCCTAACAACACTGCATAATTTTTTCATTTAAACAAGGAATGAATTTCATTAATTAATTAAGGTGTTTATCAAATGCTTCGTGTTTTCCACACATGGCACATGGGAAGTATTTAGATGATGTTAAGAAATGAGTGTCTTCTTATGATCCTAAAAAAAAAAAAAAAAAAAAAAAAAGTCTATATTTCTCTCTTCAAAACACCTGGAACTAAAAGGAACTTTAATTTTCAGCGTAAGATTACATATCCATTGCATATCTATGGTCTGTGGTGCTTTGCCGCGCGGAGACATAAAGATAGATGAGGTGTGCACACTGGAGCCACCGAGGGAAGCGCCATAAAGCAGGAAGCCGCTGGGATAACACCGATAAAGAGTGGGCCATAAAGAAGAGATACAGTGGGAACGAACTCAAGGGCCGAGGACCAGCACCACTTACCTGGGTTTGGTTTCTAAATCAATGAGGGGATAGAGGATTTATAATTCCATAATCTCCTTTTAACTAGCTTAAATATATCTATGAAAATAAGCATTTTTAATCAATTATTTGTTTGCCCTAAAGCACAATTCATATAGGGAAAGCAACAAAAAGGCAATAAAAAACAAACCAAAAAGCAAACAAACAACAACCCTAAAAGAGTCAATGATTTCAAAATAATGAGGTGGTTTACTAGCGTTTTCAATGAGTGACCATTGAGGATGTTTTTTGTTGTGGTTGTTTTTTAAATATATTTTATTGACTTTTTACAGAGAGGAAGAGAGAGAGATAGAGAGTTAGAAACATTGATGAAAGAGAAACATCGACCAGCTGCCTCCTGCACACCCCCCACTGGGGATGTGCCCACATCCAAGGTTCATGCCCTTGTCCGGAATCAAACCTGGGACCTTTCAGTCCACAGACTGAGGCTCTATCCACTGAGCTAAACTGGTTTTGGCCATTGAGGATGTTTTTATCATTATAAATGCATGGATTGAAATATATCTACACTAATAAAAGAGTAAGATGCAAATTGACCATACCTTTGTGAAGCCCACCAGCCAATCAGGAGTGAGTATGCAAATTAACACAACAAAGATGGTGGGTTAATTTGCAAATGCAGTGCCCAGAGGCCAGGGGAGGGTCAGGACACTTCTGTACCACCCCAGCCACTCCTGCCTCTGGACAGCGTGGGAAGGCAGAAAGGTGGCTCCGGCCGGATCTAAGGCG
Organism: Pipistrellus hanaki; assembly: GCF_964339955.1. Taxonomy (NCBI): domain Eukaryota; kingdom Metazoa; phylum Chordata; class Mammalia; order Chiroptera; family Vespertilionidae; genus Pipistrellus; species Pipistrellus hanaki. The sequence continues at coordinate 86,243,643 of NC_140510.1, forward strand.
GTGCCAGCAGCCAGGGGAAGGAAGGCCCTTCTGGCACGAATATATGATGTTCTGAGCTCATTACTGTATTATTCTTCAGATGCTCAAACTGTCCCCAATTTAGCGACAGGGAGCCTCTTCAAGAAAGCTTCTGGGATCTTTTGAAACAGTGATCTTTTGCAACTCCCTCCTCATTCCATCTGATAAGAACAGCTCCATTTTTACAATTCCTGCTGCGGATTAGAATCAGCTGTTTTTCCAGGGAGCTGTGTCCTTGTCCTGAGAAATGGTGCTGAGCACATTCCTGATACCAGCAAAGCTCGTTGTTATCGGACTGGTCTTTTCGCTCATTTATTTTTTATCATTCTGGATGACAGAACTAGAGCACACACTTTCAGATAAGCACACCGATGCTTTCAATTCACTGCCAGAGTCCTTCTTACTTAACCTCGTTGATCTTACTTCTGTGTCATTCTTTCCGATGCTAAAAACCCTTGTTCTCGGTGACACTACCATCTTCATTTGCTGTATTCTGTGTAAGAAATTACTAGTTTCAAATACAACCAACAGCACCACCCACATTATGATTACTGAACACATGCTGTATATCTAGAGTTTTCCTTTGGTCAAGTTCACTTCTAACAATCACTCGATATATTTCAGTAATTACTTTTTAAAATTATTTATTGACTTTAATGTGTTTTTGTGAAATGTTCCTACAGTTCTAGAAATTTTTAAAAGACTTTTGAAGCTGACCTAAGTAAAATAAACACATAATCACTTGATAAAATAACTTCAAAAGTGAATGATTCTTTACATCTGTGTTTTGTTTTTTTAAAAATCTTTACTTCATTCCTCCAAGAATTTTGGTTCCTTTCCTTTCTACCATTTCTATCTTTTCTTCTTTCCAAATGTTATTTAGAACATCTCTTTAAATTATAATCAGCATAGGAAACTGTGATAAAGTGGAAAATAAACAGTACACCTCACTTATTTAAGCACTATTTTTTCAAAAGAAAAAACATTGCATTTTTTGTCCTAAACTGTACTTGAAATATTTTACTGAATGCTACCTTTAGGAAAACAAGAATCTATGCTCCCATTGTGTTTATTAATATATATACATATTTTAAACAGGACCTATTCTTATCTCTGTGGATTATAACTTTAAATTAGATTAAAATTGCACTTTATTTTAATGCCCTGCAAGCACCCTGTTTTGAGTAATATCTTACTCTTTGTGGTTAGACATGTTGAAGGGCACAGCATGTATTATTTATGTGATGAAAAAATTTTAAATATGGATTTAAAAACACAATGAAAGTTTAATGGTCACTTAAAGATGGATTTGGACTCACCATCCCAATTAAAAATACAATGTACCCTGAGTGTTCCTCTTAAGAGCTTTGAAAATGTGTCCTTACTGATTTCATGTAAAATTCATAGTTAGCTGCGGTGACTCACACCCGTATGACTAAGTATAAATGATTTAACTTCGAGTCAACTTCTCATGCGCATAGAAAAATGCCTCGTGTCACCATTATATTTCAAGACAACTTAATTATAACCTTTTTTAAAATCAAAGAAACATATTCTGAGTGTGCCCGGCTTTGGTATTTACAATAATTGTCTCTCAGCTCCACACTAATATAGATATGAACATAGTTCCTCATACAAATTTGAGTTTTATTAGATATATAAAAATTTTAAAGTTTTTATTTATTGTAACTTAAATATTATTTTATCTAATATATTTATATCATAATCCCTGATTTAATATACTTATTTTGTGAATTCTCATACCACTGCTGTGATACTGAAATTTTATTTAAATTATGACAAATCTTTCATATAAAAAGTTAAGTAGCAACACCAAGATTGGCAATGGAGAGAGTACAAATGCATATTTGTTTTTCCTGTTTAGCATCTTTGTCCCTGTAAGATGGGTTCTGGACTCCTACCATGAGCTCCTCTATTTCTGAGTCCTGTGTTCCACCTATTAGTCTGCACTGCTATAATACCACTAGGGGCCCCATGCACAGACCTTCATTCCTGCAAGAACGGGCCTTCCCTCCCCTGGCTGCCAGCACCGCCTTCGCTCCGGCCGGAGCAGCCTTTCTGCCTTCCCACGCTGCCCAGAGGCCAGGAGCGGCTGGGATGGTGAGGAACACCTGCGTCATCGCTCCACCCCTGGCTGCTGGGCGCCTGTGTATGCAAATTAACCGGCCATCTTTATTGGGTTAATTTGCATAGTCAGTCCTGATTGCCTGGTGAGTGTCATGAAGCATGTTATTCTTTCATTAGGTAGATTGGTTTTATATATGTATTGTATATACATATACAAACCTCAGCACTGGGTCCCCCTCACAGGGAGGAGCTTGTCCGGAATCATTTCTCTAAGAGGAGAATGTGTGCTTGGGAGAGCAGGGGTTTCCCAATGAAAAAGCCAGAAGGGACGTGTAGAAATGCCTGACCCTCAGCCACGATCACTGTTTGAATAGGGCCTGAAAGGTGTGCCTCACTCACAAAGAATTCTTCTGTGTCGCACGCAGAGACGTGACCTGCATGAGACACGGCTCTGTGAGAAGCAGGCGTGGGTATGTGGGACAGGGGTGGAAATTGCCATCTTCTTCCCGACCTTTTCCCCTCAGAGCATCTGCGCCCTTTGTCCTCTGAAAGGTGAGAAGCTCAGAGCCAATGAGTCTGAACACATGACTGTGCCTTTGCAGAGAAATAAAAATGTTCTTCTGAGAACTCTGCTTCAACATTAGACTTTTAAATCAGATCCGATTTCTGAGGATTCCTCCATCATGGAAATAGTTCCAAGATTATTAACCACATTTCCTCATCTGGAAAGTACAGTTTTATATGATTTTCCAAATTATATTAACTTTTTATACTTAAATTGAGTTAATATTTTTAGATAGAGTGTATATGTAATATACATTAAATTATTATATTCTATGTGTTATATGATCAAGTAGAGCTTAATTCTAATCACCTACCACATTAGCAGTAAGCGATGGTTGGAATTATGCTTCATAGTCTGTTGCTTTAATAAAGATCCATTCTAAAATTCTTATACATATATATATATATGTATGTATAAATATATATTATACCATATATATATATATATATATATATATATATATATATATACACACACACACAATGAATTGGTTTTACCTCCCATTCTTTCAATTCATATGTTATTAAAAATAGAAGATATCTTAGAGATGACTCATCAAGACAAAAGTCATACTTTTATATATGTGGGACCTCAGAACTAGGGTACATGCATGAATTGCTTAGCTTTAGTTTTGTTTTTGCTTCTGTTGTTTTCACTGTACATAGCACGTTAGTTACAGGAGCAATAACAGAAGCTCACTCTTCTCAATCACAGCCATCACACCCTACCCCTTGTAACATAAAGGTGAGCTTTTGGGGACTTGAGAGGCGTACCTCGTTTATGAAATAACTATTCTATGTAGCATACAAAGAGCAGTTGTAATATCCTAAACGTGGTAATATGCAAAATTGATAATGTGAATATCTATCACTAGTGTTGACTTTGTTTTTCCATAAATCAGCTTTAAACATCAGTTAATTTTAACACATATTTCAATAAATAAGTGTATATAATGATTTGTTTTAATTATTTTAGCTCTATGTATGTTTTCCATATTCCATTTTAAGTTATATGTTGCTAATCTATGTAATATTTATTGTGTAAACAGAACACTTTTTTTCAAAATCTTGGCAACCCCAATGAAAAAAACATTTTAATCTTTAACGTTATAAAGCTTTACCTCTTTATATTCCTTTAAGCCACCTAGTATTTGCTTCAATAAACCATCTATATTCTGTTTGCTTCTTATATTTATTAAAGACAATTTTTGTCTCTGGAACTCTATAAAGACTTCTATGACTTTCTATATTAAATTATAATTGTAAGTCTTCTTCATTTTTAAATATTAATGTCTCCCTGGGCTGTAATTTCTTCTGTCTTCCATCAAGAAGAAATACAAATTACAAGAGCATGATTTATATTTAAATTATAATAATTACTTTTTTATCATCTGAATTGTTCAGATGATGATAGCAATGACACCTTATAAGAAACACAGATGATTAAATTTGTAGGTTTGAAGAACTCAAATAAGTAATATATCTTTACAGTAATGTTTTATCTTAATGGATTAATGTGATAAACTTTCACTTATTCTCATCTAAACAAGCTGTTGAGATTACCTGTTGCTTTTAATAAAGCATGGTTTTGGAAACTGCTCTTTAAGTATACATCTATTACAAATGTAACACCAATTTGTGTTACAGATATAATGAAAACGATTAATTAAAGCCAACGTTCTATTTCTCACGCCCCATGACTCACATACAGTATCCCGCATGACGCAGAGCGCGGGCTCCCTGCCACGCCTCTCACCATGGAAATCCCGAGGTCACGCTCCGACTCAGACCAGGAGGGAATTAAGCCGCAATAACATTAACTACGCTTCTGCACGAGACACGTGTGCAGCAAGCGTGATCCACGTGTGTCCACGCGCCTCCCCTCCTCTCCCCGCCCTGGGCCGGGGGCAGATGCCCTGTGCCAGGAGGACCAGCCGGCCAGGGCAGAAAGCGCTCACGTTGGCACCGAATCGCTCTGTGTGGGAGCAGCACCCCAGCCGGGCCTGGCACAGGGGCTCTGCGCCCCCCGGAGCCTGGACTGCCACTCGGGGTTGCCCTCCGGGGTCTGGCAGGGAAAGGCCGACGTGAAATGTAAGGCGGGCGGTCAGCCCATGATGCCGGGACACTCCGAGTTCACCCACCTGCGGGCCAGCAGCCCCCTTCCACGGCCAGGAGCCACACAGGAGCCGTGCCATGGCCTCTGCATTGGTCACACCGGCTAGTGAGCGTCTGCGGGCCATTCGCTATGCCCCGTTTGTGGAGGGAGAAAATCCTAACCACAACACGTCACAGACACTAACAACCCCTGGGTGTGTGGTCTTATCGCTGTGGCCACACAACGGCAACGATCGGCACGGCCGTGCGAGGAGCGGGTGACGTCCGCATGGCGCTTCCCACCGCCTCCAGGACGGGGCGGCGTGCACCCTCCACGGCCACACCGTCACCGCGGGGCCGCCCCTGTCCTAAGTCTGTGTTGTGTTGTGTGATCAACAACAAGCAGAAGAAATGCTGTCCTAACATTTACATGATTAGGTTATAAGAAGTTAAGGCTTCGTTTTGGTCTCTCTCCTCTTTCTTTCTCCTTCTCTCTCTCCCTGATTTAATTTTTAAAATATATTTTTTTTTATAGATTTTAGAGAAGAAAGGAGAGGGAAAGGGAGAGAGACATAGAAACATCAGTGATGAGAGAGAATCATGGATCGGCTGCCTCCTGCACGCCCCCCACTGGGAATCCAGCCCACAACCCAGACATGTGTCCTGACCTGGAATTGAACCACGGCCTCCTGGTTGATGCTCAACCACTGAGCTCCATTGGCTGGGCCCACCCTCCCCTTTTCTCCTTCTCTCCCTCCCTCCCTCCCTCCCTCTCCTCCCTCTCTCTCTCCCTCCCTCTCTCCTCTCCCCTCCCTCCCTCTCTCCCTCCCTCTCTCCCTTCCTCTCTCTTGGTCAAGGTCACAGCTCACTCAGAGTTGTGAGCATCTCCAGGGAAAGGCCTAGAAGGAAAACGGAAGCTCCAGCCAACAGCAGGAAAGGCAGGGCCTGCCCACAACACCTGGTCACACGGAAGCTCCACCCCCAGATCTGTCCCTTTCACAGCCTCTGTGGCTATTCTCCGCCCCTCTAGGCCCTCGCCTCCCCACAGCAGTGAAGCGTTAGCTGATCAGCGTCTACACACGGGTGCTGGGATTCTTACTGGCATTGCCCGGAATCTGTACATCAGTCTGGGGGAGAACTGACATCTGCGCGGCACTGGGGCTTCTAACCCCTGAGCTCCAGGCTCACTTAGCACTTGTTAAAGTCTCACACCTTCTGTTGGACTTAGTCTCGGTCACTTCCGGTTTTAGAAATCTCCTTCACGAAGGCACCCGGTTCTTTAAAACACTTTTGAGAGAAATAGGCCATGTTCCCAGTCATCAAATCACTAATGGGATCGATAGCGCCTCATATTTTAATCAGTAAGAGCAGGGAGCCATGACACTAAGCCGCACATCTTCTCTTAGGAACTCCTCCAGCACTTCCCGGTGTCCTCTCCGGAGGCTGTTTGTGAGCGTGCTTTTCCCGTTTGCATTACATCTGTACATCTCACGGCCGTCAGTCGGTCTTTGTGCAAACACCCTGATCTGATGCTGCCGGGAGCATGGATTGGGAGCTCCGTGGCTCACATGTGGTCAGATGCTGGAGTACCCATCCTGTAGGCGAAGGCCGAAGGACACAGAGGAGCATGTCTGACTGGCATGGGGGGGGGGGTGCCGTCAGGGGGAGGTCCAGCATCCGAGGTGCCAAGTGCATCAGCCAGGTCCCTCCTCCTGAGGCAGCCGAGCAGGGTCACCTCCGGGTGCTGAATCGTCATCAGCACAAACGCGGTCCCGGGTCCGTGAGAATAAGGCCGCGAGCGGGGAGGACCAGCGGAGGGACATCGGGGGACTGAGTCAGAGGAGCCCTCGCGTTAACACGGAGAGTGAAGGGGTTCATCTCTTCTCCCTGTTCTCCCATCCCCAATTCATCGCATTTGTCTTATCCTTCTTTTCTCAACACATAAAAGTGGAACTTAAAAAAAATTAAATTTGTGTGTAATTTGAAATGATCTTTAAATTAAAATGGCCAGTTGCGTGTTTTCCTGAGTTTGGCAGACATTTACTCTGGTAACAGTGAGCTCGGCGCTGCCTCAGGAGGCGGGAGCTGACTGACCCACTTGGCACCCTGGATACTGCCCACCCCTTGACAGCAGCCCCCATGCCCGTCAGACCTGCTGCCTCACTTGGGGTAGCAATAACACATCAAGTCTCGTTAGTTTTATTCTTTTGAGGTAGCAGTAGCTGGCTAGCTAAGAAGATATCGATATGCCAATGTCTTTCCAACAGGTAACATTCAAGAAACAAGCTGGTTATGTATCTAAGTTTGTAAAGAACCTTATTCAACCCCTTTGCAAGCCTGGACGTGTCTGTACCATTAAAGAATGAACTCTGGCCCTAACCGGTTTGGCTCAGTGGATAGAGCATCGGCCTGCGGACTGAAAGGTCCCAGGTTCGATTCCGGTCAAGGGCATGTACCTTGGATGCGGGCACATCCCCAGTGGGGAGTGTGCAGGAGGAAGCTGGTCAATGTTTCTCTCTGATCAATGTTTCTAACTCTATTCCTCTCCCTTCCTCTCTGAAAATAAATAAAATATATATATATATTTTTAAAAGAATGAACTCTGAACCATATCACGTAGAGGGACCATGGGGCCAGAACCTACTGTTGAAATGAAAACTAAACCTCTGACACGACCGCACAGCTTAGTCCTCTCGGCTCACACCTGTGGTGGCCGCAAAACACGGCCATTTCCTCTGTCCCTCGGTCCCTGATGCTGCATTACCCGCTCTGAGGAGTCCCCGGTTTCTTGTTTTTTAGGCCCCGTGCGCCCTGAGAAGGCAGGGCCCCGGCACAACACGCATAAAAGGTCAGCTCTTCACGGACCATGACAGGCGGCGGGGAGCGGGGGGTGTGCACCCACAAATCTCGGTGCTCTCTGACCTGTCACCACCGCCACTGAGATCCAGGAACACGAGCAGTGTCCATACAGAGATAATTTCTGTGCGGAGCTGAGACTCGCCAGCTAAATCTTTACCCCAGAATTGACGCACACCCGGATCCTGTTAAAGATTCTAAGCATTTCCCTTTGCCAATAAGCTCTCCTTTAGCAGACATTCCGAAATGCCATCTTTAGAACAAACAGCCGCCTCTGCTGAGACAGCAGTGCCCTCCAGTGGCTCTGCTCCATCCTGGAGTCCCTTAGACCGGCCAGGGAAGGAGGTCACTACAGTGAAACGGAACACCTTTGTGCTCGTTTCACGTGTCCTAAGGGCGTGTCCACAGGAGCATCATTGGGTGAAAGTGGAGCCTGGCCAGTCGTCTGGGAGAGGAGAGAGAGCCACAGGCTGAGTCCAGGAGGCACAGAGGAGAGAGAGCCACAGGCTGAGTCCAGGAGGCACAGAGGAGAGAGGAGGCACAGAGGAGAGAGGAGGCACAGGCTGATGGGTCTCAGGAGGCACAGAGGAGAGAGGAGGCACAGAGGAGAGAGGAGGCACAGGCTGAGTGGGTCTCAGGAGGCACAGGAGAGGAGAGAGGAGGCACAGGCTGAGGGGAAATGCCAGCAGACAGGGCAGCTGATGAAGGACTTGTATCCAAAATCAGCTGCTCCTGAGACCTGCTGGCTTCGGAACCAACGCCACCCCGTAATCCCACAAGACCAGTTGCTCCTCGTAGCGATGGACAAGATAATTGCATTTGTTAGCACATGGGATTCTGTACCGTCACTGAACTGCAGGAAGCAGATCCACACATAAAGCAAACAGACATTTGCAAACACAACGGTGTGATGAAAAAGAAAATTGCAAAAGAATAGAGAGATACTATTCATGCACATGTTAAAAACAATCACGTAAATTACGGGTTTCAACACGCAGACAGCAACGTACCACCTCAGGAGCGGGAAGACGCGTCTCAGCTTCCGGAGAAGGATGCTCTGTGGAGGGGAGAGAGGCTGGGGTGGGGGAGTGAGGGGTGATTCAGACAGACAGACAGACAGACAGACAGACAGACAGTGCGGCTCCTCACAGGGTCTGAGTGGCCAACGCTGCCCCCAAACAGGAAGGAGCAAGTAGCAGGGAGATTCCCAGGTGGACGACAGAGCCCTCACCAGGGCACCTGGGGACCCACACGTCAGCCACAGCGAGCCGGGCTCAGGGGCCCAGTTTTCGGGAGCAGAAAGGCCCACTCCGTGGCTTTCAGATAAACATGAAAAACCTACAGTGAGCCCTGGCCGGTGTGCTCAGTGGATAGAACATCAGCCTGCGGGCCAAAGTCAGCTTCCATTTACCTATTCTGGCCTCTGTGGCTCGGTGGTTGAGCATCGGCCCATGAACTAAGAGGTCGCCAGTTCGATTCCGGTCAGAGCACCTGCCCGGACTGTGGGCTTGTGGATCCCCAGGAGGGGATGTGGAGGAGGCAGCCCATCAGCGACCCTCTCCTCGATGTTTCTCTCTCTTTCCCTCTCCCTTCCTCTCTTTCCCTAAAATCCATAAAAACATTTTTAAATTCTGTGTTCTTATTTCTTTCTCCTTCAATTCCAAGTACGAATGTTGGGACTATACTGGCCGCATTGACATTTTTCTATTCTTCTTCCTTTGGTCCCTAAACATCTTCCCCGGGCCTGGCCTTCTCCTCCAAGTCCTCAGATCCAGTCACCGACAGTTCTGACTGCACACTGGTGAGACCACGTGTCCGTTCAGTGAACATCTGTGATGCCAACGAGGAGTTTGGACCACCTGTGTGTGCCATCTCGAAGGCAAAAGCCATTCACAGTCCGAAGTCTATCTCCTGACCCCTCTGATGGAAAAGGTGCGAAATGCAAGCTGGCAGGAAGCTGGGCTGTTGGCCTTAATGTCCCCGGATGGGCTGCGGTAGGTGGGCAATCCCTGGCCAGCGAGGAATTCAGAAAATCCTCTGCTTGTTTACAGGAAAGCGGGAGGCAGCAGAGTTCTGTGATGGCACATGTTAATTAATGAAAGTTAATTAAATTAGCAAATTAGTACATAAAATATACCCTATCTCACTTAGACCAGCATCCTTCATAAAGATGCAATTGTACGCTATGTCGTAAATCAAAATCTTTAGATGGCTCCAGTTGACAGAATGCGAAGGTCTCTCGATTGGATTTTTTATTGTGCATATCTGAGTATATGACTAATTGGCCAGTGATGCTTTCATGAATATTAAATATATATATAATTCATAAGTATACCATTGGACTTTCTTGCCTTCATTTCAGCAAAATAATAATGCTAATTAATAAAATTAATAATTATGTTATAATCAAGGTTGTTACACACTTTTTTTCTACTTTATTATTATTTTTAAATATGTTTTTATGGATTTCAGAGATAGAAAGGGAGAGGGAGAGAGAGATAGAAACATCAGTGATGGGAGAGAATCATTGATCAGCTGCCTCCTGCACACCCCCTACTAGGGATCAAGCCCACAACCAAGGCATGTGCCCTGACTGGGAATCAAGCCATGACCTCCTGGTTCATGGGTTGATGCTCAACCATTGAGCCACACTTGGCCAGTCCATTTTATTCTACTTTAAGTGTATGCAATTTATAATAATTTGTTCGAACTAGAAGTTGAATTAAATCAATACTTTAAAAGCTCATATTTTCAAAAAGCATTTTCTTCTAAAGCATCAAAAATTATTTATCAAAATGTAAGCAACGTACAAATTTTTAATGAATGTATACATTTTAAATAAAAATTCACATGACTAAAATTTTAATACAATGTTTGAAAATCTGTGTTATTAAATGTTTTAAGAAAAATAAAACTGTCTGTACTTCTGGTGTTCTGTGTTCATCTAGTTACCAATGAAAACAATTATTAAGCTTCGCATGGTACAAATAGACTGACTCCTGACAAATTTCAGAGTTACATGTGTTGTTTAAGATGCCAAAACATTCCCAACACTTCGTGTGCGACGGTTGCAAATACCTCACCGACCTGTGTTCTTGCACCGAGAGGAATCAGAGTTAAGTGAGAAGGCAGGAGCGGAACCCTCAGCACTGGTTGGAAAACAATCATTAGCATCTGAACTCTATTCCGTCACTGCTGCCTGAGAGAGAGGATTTCACACGGTGATGATTTTGGTTGTGAATCTTAGCTGAGCACTGCTGCTGCTCAGATCCCCTCTGTGCGCAGAGGCAGAGAAATGGGGCTGCTCAGGGTGGAGAAGCCGGCACGCAGCACCCTGATCAGCAGGAACACCCCTGTCAGTAAGGAGGCGCCAACATCAGCGCCCCCTTGTGGAGCGGAATGAGGACAGAACAGCCTTACACTGGACCAGCCCAGGAAAGATTCACCAGCACGAATTCTGAGGAAGTATCCACAAAAAGATTCGAAGGACATTCTCACCTGGCCTGGAATCTTCCCAAGTGTCCATGCAAGGAGCCCTATTAAAGAACAGGTCCGTCTCTGGAAGGCGATGGGGAAAAGCTCCTTAAGTTTTACACGTTTAAAAAGTTGGAGAATGCTTCCATTCAGAAAATGCAGACACATGTGTAATATTTAGAACGAGCGGTCCCTCTGGAGGAGAGTGAGGGGGGGCGGGAAAGATGTTTCCTTCTCTCCCTTCTCTGGGCTGTATGAGTTATTTTTAACCTTGACAAACGTTTAATTTAAACTTTATTCCTCTGACCATTATAAACCTTATTTTTTAAAAATATATATATAGTTTATTGATTTTTTTTATAGAGAGGAAAGGAGAGGGATAGAGAGAAACATCGATGAGAGAGAAACATTCATCAGCTGCCTCCTGTACACTCCCTATTGGGGATGGGCCCGCAACCAAGGTACATGCTCTTGACTGGAATCAAACCGGGGACCCTTCAATTCATAGGCAGATACTCTATCCACTGAGCTAAACTTGTTAGGGCTTTAAACCTTATTTTTGAGACTCATAATGTGGAAAACTTTGTTAGGCAAACTAAAATTTCATCTAGTGGACACAATCCCGACGGTAGGTCATGACACTGGAGGCCTCATTCGGTTCTTCTTCTCACCACCTCTGCTGTTGGGTACGGCTCTTCATCCCCCAGGTTTAATCGCTCATCTTTACAGATGTGACTTCTTATACCGCAAACATGAAATACTCCTGAATCATAAATTAGCTTCTATCACACGCAGTCCAGAGAGGGCGCTAATTAGCCACACGTAGTTGCATGGTCTCCATGAGCAAGAAAAGAATCATCTTTACAGAATTTGAAAGAAGATGGCATTCAGAATACTACAATGTCCTGTCTATTCCTGACTACTGATTCCACCCCAATGTCATCCCATTAACTGGCAAACACTCTGACCTCGGTCCTGAGGCCAGGAAGAGAACACACAATAAATGGGGGAGAAGAAGAAGGCGTTTCATGATGACAGCCCATGTCCATGCGCAGGGCGCCAGCATTGGCTTGTTAGCTGTGTCGGAGCCGGTTATGGAAGCAGTGAACAACAGGAGAGACTGGCTATGCAGACCTGTTCGCAGGAGCCCTGTACTCCCTATGCAAATGTGGGGGGGAAATCTACAATTATTGCAAAATAAAAAGTTTCATTGTTAAACAGGTAATTAACAGCTCTGGCCCATTATATTCAGTGGTAAGATCAACAGCCCAAAGACTGGTGTGTGGGTCCCGCCCCTCAACTACCATTGGGTGAGGTTGAAATTGGTCACGCTTGCCGAAACCAGTTTGGCTCAGTGGATAGAACTTCAGTCTGAGGACTGAAAGGTCCCAGGTTCGATTCCGGTAAGGGCATGTACCTTGGTTGCAGGCACATCCCCAGTGGGGGGGGGGGGGGGGGGTTAGGAGTCAGCTGATTGATGTTTCTCTCTCATCGATGTTTCTAGCTCTCTATCCCCCTCCCTTCCTCTCTGTGAAAAATCAATAAAATATATTTAAAAAAAGAAAAAGAAATTAGTCACGCTCCTCAACTACCATTGGGTGAGGTTGGAATTATGTCCCAACCCTCCACAACCATTGGTTGAGGTTGGCAGTGGGTTCCGCCCCTCCACAACCATTGGGTGAGGTTGGCTGAGGGACCGGCCCCTAAACTACCATTGGGTGAGTTTAGAAGTGGGTCCTGCCTCTCAGCAGCCATTGGGTGAGGGTGGAAGTGGGACCCACCCCTCCATAACCATTGGGTGAGGTTGGAAGTAGGGCACAAATTAATTACAGAAATACAGATCTCTCTGAACAACCCCTACCTTTAGCCCCAGCCCCTTTTTACTGGCTCTGCCTCCTCCTCACTGCTCATACTCAATCTACCCTCAAGGACAGGGGTCAATTGTATCGCCCCAAAGCACTCCCCCACCCCCCGGCTTTCCTACCCCTCCAAGGAGGCTCTTTGTGTCTCTCTCCCCATGCTCAGACTGCGGGAAGGAAATCACAGCCTGTGTACAGGGCAGACCCTGGCAGACACCTCAGGGTCCTGGAGACCAACATCACCCGGGATCAATGGGTAAATCGTGTTGGTATCACGTGCCCTGACGCTGTGCAATGAGCATGCTCCACACACACCTGCTGTGCTCTTCCCCAAATCCCAGTCTATTATGAGGAAAACATCAGAGAATCCAAAAGGCATCCTTCAAAACACAGGACCAGCACTGTGCAGCCAGACACGGCCCAGGGTGGCCCTGAGAGGGGGCGGCTGAAAAGCTTGGAAAAGACAGACAAGAGAATGAGAGCTGGGTCTCCGTGGCATGCTGCTTCCAGAGAGACAGCGCCCAAGCCCACAAGCTGAGCCTTCAGTTTATAGCACAAGCCATGAGATAAAGTAAGGACTTGGTCAAGATGTCTACAACATTCTCAAGGGTGTCAATCCTACTCCATTACATGCACCTGATCAAACTTGAAATACTTGCAGCCTATCTCACTTAGGCAAGTGGGGCCACAGGTTCAGACCACAGGTTCAAGCTAACAACTCTAGCTGTTGGATATAATTGTGCTGGGAGGCTCTGCCCACCAAGCTGGGACTTGCACGAGGCCATGAGAAGACTGGGTCCTCTCATTAGACCCGGCCTTGAACCTGTCCAAATGCTATACCACCCACCACCCACACAACACCCTCTAAGCTCATCGAGGTCATTAAAAACAAGGACGCCTGAGAGACACTGCACAGATGGGGCTAAATGCAGTGCGGGGTTCTGGGTAGGTCCTCCAACAGAAAAGGGCTATTAGGGAAACACTAGGGAAACACCCATGTGCCCCTTTCTCAGGCTGTGGTCCCCTGAGACTTGTAACCAGGGGAGCAGCAGGCAGCAGCAGCGTGCTCTGCACGAATCTCCTTAACTTGTCTCTCAGGACTCTGCTTTGGCCTCTGTAACTTCTTTCCCGAGGCCACACAGCCCAGTGTGGCTCACTCCTCTTTCGGCATCCTTGCCTCTTCTATCGTAAGCCCTTCCTTTGTTTCACCATCCCAGCTTTCATGCATGTACTCTCAAAATCACACAGACTCACGTCATGAAATCTTCCCTACAGAAAGTCAAGAACCCCCACATACCGGACTGTGCAGGGACAGACCTCCTCCGACCCAGGCCCTGTCCGGTGACAGCTTCAGAAGGGCAGCACTCACGTTCCCTTCTACCCTCTCCGTGAAACTTTAAATGTTCACACTCGGAAGCTAAGTTGGTAGATTGCTCCGTATCTCACCAGTGCCATTATTCCGTCCTGAGGACAAGTCAGCTCAGGTGAAGCGTTGGGTCTCGTTTCGGGAGGTGGTGACACAGGTAGGCTCCCAAAGTGAGGTCAGTGTGGTCAGTATCGTGCTAGCAAATAATCAGGTATTTCATAAGGGTTATGTCTATGAAAACGTAAGAAAAACAAAGGTGAATGATCAGAGCAAATTAGGAACCAGTGTTGGCATCTGTCAGGCTGTCCGTCGAGAGGTTTTAGGTGTAAGGCTCGGTGCTTTTGCTGGAATGAAGGCAGGCAGAGACGACCTGGTAGATGACACTGCTGTGACCTGTGAATGTCACGGGTAAGGTCACCAGGTTCTCAGGCACAGTCCCAGGTGTGTGTTTCCACATGAACAGTTGTGATTTCTCTGAAGTTGATGTCATGTCTTCTCAGAAAACAAGTGTTAGTTCTTAACAATTCCCAGACGGAGAACGGGAGAAAACTGAACCATTAAGCCAGAGGATTGTAGCCAAATATTTAAGAAATTCTTTTGGTAACTTGAAACTTTAGAGTCTTGCGAAGGTAAAGGATGACATTTTTTATAATCTAGATAGTTTGACTTCATATAAAATACTTAATCTTTACAGAGAAGCTACAAGATAAATATGGACCAGTTATGTCTTGTACTTTATTTTTAAATGTTTCTTAAAAAATTGTGAACATATTTGCCAATTAAATTTTCTAGATTTCTAGAAGTTATAAAATGTATTCATAAAGTTGCCAATCTCAAGAATACTAATTGCTTACTTTTTGGTTGTCACTGGAAATTAAGGTTTTTAAGGGTTAAGCATTCTAATTAAGACAGAACAAAATTATACTTTTTTAAAAGAGAAGGTATAAGATGTGCAGATACAGATTTTGAGGAATTTAAACGGAAATAATTTTCTGAAGTTGATTATTTCCAAATAAGCTAAGAAAAGGAAAACTAAAAGGGACTAGGAAAGTTTTAGGTTTGTGAAGAGAAATCTTAATAAAATTTTACACACGGTTAAGCTTATTAAGATTGAAATAAATATGAGAAAATCAATGTAAATATCAAAAGTAAGCAGATGCAGAATTAGTTTGGTTTTTGTATTTTTAGTCTGTTGAAAAGACAGTTTTCTTTGTGCTTATTGTTTTACTCTTGATAAGATTTTATGAAAAGTTTTCTACCTAGAAAGCAAAGATTTTATGTTTTATTAGAACTGCTTTCTGGATTGTCTTTATCAGGTTTTGAATACTTAGGAAAACAGTCTTCCCTGTCCTAACCTGTATTTGTGTTTGATTCCTTTCACTATTATCTTGAATAAATGATCAATTTCATATGGTTTCCTGGTGATATAGTACCTGTATGTCTGACAAACTTTCAAAGGCTTAACATTTTTAAAAAATCTTTTTTTCCACGAGGAAATGACTTTGGTTATTCCAATGGGCCCTGGGGATCCTTAGGAGATTTGTTCTCTCTGTCCTTATAAAGAGAGAAGTTTTAAACTTATTAGGCCTATTTGGTTTGATACAATTACAGGTTTGTATATATATATATATATATATATATATATATATATATATATATATATATATATATCAGTAAAATGGGTGTTCAAGAGATTACATAAAAATCTTCAAAAGTTGATACCTTAAAAGATTATGTTACAGAAAATCAAATTTCCCTGTCAATTGTATTATAATCAGATCTATAAACATGTCATTTGCAGACAGTCATTATTTTAATCTGATGCATTTGCAAATATATTTCACCTTCAAAAAGATCCATGGAGAAGACTAATTATGTGTACTGCCAGTTTCTTCTCATACATTTTCAGGTCATACTTTGGATGAGGATTCAGAAAATTCCAAGAAATAACTGGATTCATGAAATATTAAGAATAAGTAAGGATTGATTGCATGAGGCTAAATGAACTATGGATGATCATAACTTTTATAGCTTTTTTTTTAAATATGGCTGATTTTTACATCTATTTTGTTTCCCAGATATAAGGAAACTTGGTAAATATTAAAGAAATTTGGTAAGTGTAAATAATATTGAAACATTTATTTATTATTCTCCCTGCACGATCCCTCCAGAATAATGTTCAAGGCAATGTGGTTATTTGCATAAATTCAATAAGGTTCTGTTCTCTTTATAACTGAACACAATTGGAAATGGATTTTGTTTTCCAAGACTTGGACAAAGTTGTCAAGTTTGAAAGAGACCTGCACAGACCGGGATGTCACCAGCAAGCTTTGCGGAATTAAGACCGGCTTTGGAAGCCAAACAGCCGCTTGGAAAACCAGCCTGGCACCTTGTTCATGGGGTGCACAGGTGAGACACAGCCTTCGTTCCCGGGAGATGGCAAAGGACAACCTCAAGGAATTGGGGGGCCGTGCACCCGAGGGATTCACCCCAATCTTTGGGATCACAGGCCAGGTCTGAAGGGAGCTATGTGGCTTGGCTTCTTAGCATTGAGAGACTGACGTTCAGTCTGAGACTCCTGATTAAGAAATCTTCTCTCTCTCTCTCTCTCTCTCTCCCTCTCTCTCTCTCTCTCTCTCTCTCTCTCTTCCCACCTTCAGCGACCTAACCGTTTTCCTGGAAAATCAGCAACCCTCAAGGCAACAGCGTCAGTAGCCTGACCCCAGGGAGGCTCTCCTCCGGTGAGTTGAGAGGCACCTGATTTAGCTGAGTTCCAGTAGCTGAGCCCGAGGGGGAGGGACTGTTATCTACCTTCCCATCCACCCAGACGGAGGGCCCCGGAGCCAGAGGGGCGTTCACGTCTCCAGGACGAGCAGAACTGGCTCCTGGCCTTTCCCTCCCTCTGACCACACCCAGCTCCCAGCATCGCCCCGCTCCTCCAGGACCTCCCGTCTGTCTGTGTCCATGCACCTGTGCACACAGATGTCTCTAGAGTAATCCCACCCGTGCGGTTCGGAAAAGGGTCCCCCTGGACGCTAAGTCATGTCCTCGGACCACGTGCACTGGCAGGGCGGCTGAGCTCGGGCTCCGAGGCGGGTCCCTGCGTGCCGGGGCCTCACACACCCTCGGGCATCCCCGGAGTTCACCGGGTAAGACCTTTACACCCCAGGGGACTTGGATGGCGCTCTCTTGGCAGCGGGGAGACCAGAGGAACCACAGGGCCCCTGGCCGCCTCGGAGCCGTCCACCCCCCGCAGAGGGAGGACACAGGAAGGAACACAGGCTGCTGCCTTCCCTGGGCTTCCTCCTGAGCCACAGGGAGCTCAGAGCTCCACACTCGGTGCCGCACCTGCTGAGGGTGCCCGTGCTCCCAGCTTCCAGCTCATCGGTCACCGTGCCCATCGTGAAACGTGTTTCTCCGTTTTCCTCGCGAGAAAAAGAAGATGAGAAGCTCCCGAGAGTGAAATTCCGAGGACACACGCTGCCGAGCGTTCCTGAGACAGACAGACAGTCTGGGATGGACAGACAGACTGGGACAGACAGACAGACAGACTAGGACAGGCAGACAAACTGGGATGGACAGATAGACTGGGACAGACAGACAGACAGACTGGGACAGGCAGACAGACTGGGACAGGCAGACGACAGCTGAAGAGAGCCAGCTGCCTGTCAAATTTACATCTGCCCTCTGTGCGGCGCCACATGCTAATGTTTGTTCTGTGTATTATTGTTTTTTATGTGTGTGTTTCCATTGTTCTTTTTTTAAAATATGTCTTTATTAATTTCAGAGAAGAAAGAAGAAAGAGATGGAAACATCCATGATGAGAATCATCAATCGGCTGCCTCCTACAAGCCCCACACTGGGGATGGAGCCTGCAACCCAGCCTGTGCCCTGACCGGGAGTCGAACCGTGACCTCCTGGTTCATCGGTCAATGCTCAACCCCTGAGCCACGCCGCTGGACAGTGCCCGATACTGTTTAAACAGATTTGGTACCGCCTGGGACCTGTTCCCCAGAGGACTGTGTGTGTAAGAAACCCTCATTTCTCCTCAATGAGAAGCAAAAGGATTTACTCTTCCCTCCTGTCTTAGAGACACGGATCCTCTCTCCAGACTCTCACAGAAGTCTGACAACTCAGCCAAATGAGAGCTGGAAAGAGCCGGTGTCACAGAGTGAGGTCTATGTTCTCTCACCAGGCCATCCCATAGCTCCAGTTCCAGGAATCCCAAAAGACACGGCCAGGAATTCTATGTGCTTTCGTTTTCCTCTTGGACATTGCATGTAAAGGCACATCAGTGAGTAGCATGTACTTGGATGTTACATGCCAAAGCACATCAGTGAGTAGCATGTACTTGGACGTTACATGTCAAAGCTCACCATTGAGTAGCATGTACTTGGACGTTGCATGTCAAAGCTCACCAGTGAGTAGCAATAGTGCACAGCCATGTGCCACACAACATGGCTTTAGTCGACGACCGACCACACGCTGTCCAGGTGGCCCCATGGGCTCTCACAGGCCCCAACGATTCCTTGGAGCTGGGGACACGGTACCCACAGAGCCCCGTACGGCATTGCCTGTGTGTGTGGCGGTGCTCTGGCTCCATGCTTCAGTCTGACGTGCTCGGCATACCTGTCCTCTGGCTCTGGCCCTAAGTCACAGTGTGCACGGCGCCATGTCCTCACTGACACCCAGAGCCACCTCAGGCCCGCAGCTTCATGTCCGGCCAGTGCCCTGCACCAGTGTCCACTTTGCATTCTTGCCGCGTGTTCTCACTCACAGTTCCCGTGTGCGGACACACAGACATGTGGCCTGTGTGCAGTGGCCCTGGAACCAGGCCAGGAGCGTGGCTTTACCACCAGCCTACGTGCAGAGGGCTCAGTGCCCCGGGGTGGGGGGTGCCCACTGCCCCAGGACAGATAAGATCCCGGTGACTCACAGTGACTCACCGTCGGAGCAGGCCCCCGGGCCGGCGGCTGTGACCTGCAGGGACCAGGCCCGGGGACGCCCGGTGAGCCCTCCTATCGGCCGCGTGTCCTGCTCCTTCGTCCGCTGGAGGACGAGCGCTCTCTGGAGGCTGGTGTCCCCGATGGGAGTTAGGAGGGGCCCGTGGAGAGCCCTGAGCGGCCAGCTCACCCCGCAGGACGGGCCCCGCGTGTCACCGGTCACACTCTGCCCACGGAGCCCCCTTTGGCACAGAGAGGCCTGGCCCAGCCACGGAGACGGGGATGGACAGACAGAGGCCACGCCGGGCTCCCGTCTCGTGGTCCTGCCCGTGTGCAGTGACCCCCCTAACGCAGACGTATCTTCACACTCGCGAGATCAGCATGCCTGTCCCATAACTGCCCGAAAGCCCGTTTTCACGGCTGTAGCTTCACAGGAGCTCAGTGTGCAGCACACTCCCAGCGGCCCTTTGATGCTTGTGCTGCTGCTGCTCCCCATCGGTGAGTCCCCCGTCACTCCGTGTCCTGCGGAGGAGTGAGTGCCAGGGCCGGAGGGCGGAGAGGAGCAGAGGGCCAGGGCCGGAGGGCGGAGAGGAGCAGAGTGCCAGAGCCGGAGGGCAGAGAGGAGCAGAGTGTCAGGGCTGGAGGGCAGAGAGGAGCAGAGGGCCAGGGCCGGAGGGCGGAGAGGAGCAGAGTGTCCAGGGCCGGAGGGCGGAGAGGAGCAGAGTGTCCAGGGCCGGAGGCCGGAGAGGAGCAGAGTGTCCAGGGCCGGAGGGCGGAGAGGAGCAGAGGGCCCAGGGCCGGAGGGCGGAGAGGAGCAGAGGGCCCAGGGCCGGAGGGCGGAGAGGAGCAGAGTGTCCAGGGCCGGAGGGCGGAGAGGAGCAGAGTGTCCAGGGCCGGAGGGCGGAGAGGAGCAGAGGGCCCAGGGCCGGAGGGC
Source organism: Pipistrellus hanaki (assembly GCF_964339955.1). Lineage (NCBI taxonomy): Eukaryota > Metazoa > Chordata > Mammalia > Chiroptera > Vespertilionidae > Pipistrellus > Pipistrellus hanaki. Next base: position 86,263,839 of record NC_140510.1, read on the forward strand.
AGAGAGGAGCAGAGTGCCAGGGCCGGAGGGCAGAGAGGAGCAGAGAGCCAGGGCCGGAGGGCGGAGAGGAGCAGAGTGTCCAGGGCCGGAGGGCGGAGAGGAGCAGAGTGTCCAGGGCCGGAGGGCGGAGAGGAGCAGAGGGCCCAGGGCCGGAGGGCAGAGAGGAGCAGAGTGCCAGGGCCGGAGGGCAGAGAGGAGCAGAGAGCCAGGGCCGGAGGGCGGAGAGGAGCAGAGTGCCAGAGCCGGAGGGCAGAGAGGAGCAGAGTGCCAGGGCCGGAGGGCAGAGAGGAACAGAGGGCCAGGGCCGGAGGGCGGAGAGGAGCAGAGGGCCCAGGGCCGGAGGGCGGAGAGGAGCAGTGTCCAGGGCCGGAGGGCAGAGAGGAGCAGAGGGCCCAGGGCCGGAGGGCGGAGAGGAGCAGAGGGCCAGGGCCGGAGGGCGGAGAGGAGCAGAGTGTCCAGGGCCGGAGGGCAGAGAGGAGTGAGTGCCAGGGCCGGAGGGCGGAGAGGAGCAGAGGGCCAGGGCCGGAGGGCGGAGAGGAGCAGAGTGCCAGAGCCGGAGGGCAGAGAGGAGCAGAGTGTCAGGGCTGGAGGGCAGAGAGGAGCAGAGGGCCAGGGCCGGAGGGCGGAGAGGAGCAGAGTGTCCAGGGCCGGAGGGCGGAGAGGAGCAGAGTGTCCAGGGCCGGAGGCCGGAGAGGAGCAGAGTGTCCAGGGCCGGAGGGCGGAGAGGAGCAGAGGGCCCAGGGCCGGAGGGCGGAGAGGAGCAGAGGGCCCAGGGCCGGAGGGCGGAGAGGAGCAGAGTGTCCAGGGCCGGAGGGCGGAGAGGAGCAGAGTGTCCAGGGCCGGAGGGCGGAGAGGAGCAGAGGGCCCAGGGCCGGAGGGCAGAGAGGAGCAGAGTGCCAGGGCCGGAGGGCAGAGAGGAGCAGAGAGCCAGGGCCGGAGGGCGGAGAGGAGCAGAGTGTCCAGGGCCGGAGGGCGGAGAGGAGCAGAGTGTCCAGGGCCGGAGGGCGGAGAGGAGCAGAGGGCCCAGGGCCGGAGGGCAGAGAGGAGCAGAGTGCCAGGGCCGGAGGGCAGAGAGGAGCAGAGAGCCAGGGCCGGAGGGCGGAGAGGAGCAGAGTGCCAGAGCCGGAGGGCAGAGAGGAGCAGAGTGCCAGGGCCGGAGGGCAGAGAGGAACAGAGGGCCAGGGCCGGAGGGCGGAGAGGAGCAGAGGGCCCAGGGCCGGAGGGCGGAGAGGAGCAGTGTCCAGGGCCGGAGGGCAGAGAGGAGCAGAGGGCCCAGGGCCGGAGGGCGGAGAGGAGCAGAGGGCCAGGGCCGGAGGGCGGAGAGGAGCAGAGTGTCCAGGGCCGGAGGGCAGAGAGGAGCAGAGTGCCAGGGCCGGAGGGCGGAGAGGAGCAGAGGGCCCAGGGCCGGAGGGCGGAGAGGAGTAGAGGGCCCAGGGCCGGAGGGCGGAGAGGAGCAGAGTGTCCAGGGCCGGAGGGTGGAGAGGTGGGCGCTCGAGGTGGGCCGTCACTCAGGATGGAGGGCGGCCCATGTCACCGCTCCCATCCGGGCTGTGCCTGAGCTCACCCACAGGCTCCGGCGTCCCCGAGCCGGGTCCTTGCTCCTCCTTTGGGGACCCTGCTGCTGCTCCCTCCCCGGCTGTGACTCCGCTGTATAGGACCCCCACCCCCGCTGTGGGACCCGGCAGGCAGCCGGCAGAGGCCACGGGGAGCGTGCAGAGCCCCGACACGCACACGTTCCCAGCGAGCCCACCAAAGCCTCCTGAGGCGGAGTGTTCAGACCCGCACGTCCTGTCGGCGGGAGTCGGTCACCCAGAACCCGAGAGACAGGGGTTCCTCCGCCGCGGGCTGGGAGGGGGGGGGGGGATCACACACATACACACACACACACATACATACACTCACACACACTCACACACACACATACACTCACACTCATGCACACACATACACACACATATACACACACACACTCACACTCATGCACACACACATACACACACTCACACATACACACACTCACACACTCACACACACATATACACACATACACTCACACACACATACACACATATATACACATACACACACTCACACACATACACACACATACACACACATACACACTCACATGCACATGCACACACACAAACACACATACACACAAACACACATACACTCACGCTCATACACACATACACACACACGCATGCACACACTCACAAACACACATACACACACTCTCACACACACATACACACATACACACACTCACACACACATACACACACACTCACACACACACAAACACACACACACAAACACATCCCAGGAAGGAGATGACCGACCTCCGACCTCCGAGGGGAGTGGGGAGGAGCAGCAGATGCCTTGCTCCCGGACTCACCACCCCGCTCTCTGGCTCCCTGACAGAGACGCTGCTGGAGCTTCTCAGAAATCCAGGAGACTGAGACACGTGACGGTTAGAGAAAGCTCCCCTAGACCCGTGGTCGGCAAACTCCTCAGTCCACAGAGCCAAACAGCAACAGGACAACAACTGACACTTCATCTGAGAGCCACGTTTTTTAAACTTAAACTTCTTCTAACGCCACTTCTTCAACACAGACTCGCCCAGGCCGTGGTATCTTGTGGAAGAGCCACCCTCCAGGGGCCAGAGAGCCGCCTGTGGCTCTCGAGCCGCACTTTGCCGACCACGGCCCTAACAGCCAATGCACCCCAGGCTCTGCCTTCGGACTCGCTGAGTCCCGCGGCGAGGCCTCTCCCTGGTGGGAACCGAGGACAATCCCGCATCGGCCACGGGCCTGGGGCAGGGTTTGGTGGCAGCTCAGTGGCACGTGTTCTTCCACCTATTTTTGTCCTTGCTCTTCACCCTGGGCACACAGAGCCGAGAGCCAAGGGCAGAGGTTTCATTCCCCTGGCCGATGGGTGCTCCCGCCCACAGGATAGGCGAGGCCGGCCAGAGCTATGGCTGTCCATCGGCAAGTCCCGGGATCTAAAGCAAGAACCTGCTTCTAATCCCAGAACCCGGGCCAGACTGCAATGCCCACCGCAGGCCCAGGCGCTCTCAGCACACAGCGGCCGGCCAGAGGCCTGGCCCGGCTCTCCCCAGGGGCCAGGCACCAGGTGTCTGGGGAGGGGGCGGAGTGAGGAGGTGGACGGCAGAGTGGCTCGGGTTTAGCTCAGTGACCAGACTTTGGCGAGCAGGGGTCCGCAGTCAGCTGCCCCAACCAGAGAGGTTGCCTTCCGCACGTCAGCACACCGGCCGGCAGGCTCATCACGGTGCTGACGAGGCAGAGTGCAGAGGGGACCGACCAGGCCGTGTGGCTCAGGCCTGTCCCCTGGGCTTCCCGGGAGCCGTGTCCTGAAGCCCCAAGGCCCTCCGGCTCGGCGCGGCTGGAATCGAGAACCTTCTGCATTCCAGAAAGGTGACACGCTGCCTGCCCTTGGCTCCGGGTCCTCAGAAGCCTGCTCCGGGCCACGCCGGCCGCGGGCAGCAGGCCGCCTGGATTCCAGGCGGAAGGAGGACGTGGACAGAGAGCGGGGCTCAGGCCCCTCGGGGCGACAGGCTGCTGGCTGGAGTCAGGAATGACGGACATCTGCCGAGCCGGGCGCAGACAGGAGCGCGCGGCGGGAGACCCTCGGAAACGTGTGTGTAACTGGGTTCCTCATGGCCCTCCGGTCTGGGGGTCCTCTGCCCTGGCACCAGGCACCCCTTCCTCCCACAGCGCCGTTCTCAGCAGCTCGGCCCTAAGATAGGTTTGAATCTCGTCTATTCAAATGTATCTTAGCAGTTGACATATTTGAATAGACAAGCTTCCTAATGAATGAAATTAAGAAGTTTCCTGACATGTAAGCAAGTAAAGAAAGCAAACACCTTTGCCATTTTTTTTTTTTTTTTTTTGGACTAGAAATAAACAGGCTCATGGCGAGAGTCTGCGTGACATTCGAATTGAGGGCAATGAGCTGGAGGGGAGTGAAGAGACGGGGGATGGGGGACAAGGAGGCCCACTGATCAATACAAAGACACTGGCTGCACACGATGGACCGGCAGCGGGGGGTCCCTCCAGAAGGAACTCATTGCCCTAACTGGTGTGGCTCAGTGGATAGAGTGTCGGCCTGCGGACTGAAAGGTCGCAGGTTCGATTCCGGTCGAGGGCATGGACCTTGGTTGCGGGCACATCCCCAGTGGGGGGTGTGTGGGAGGCAGCTGATAGATGTTTCTCTCTCATCAATGTTTCTAATTCCCTTTCCCTCTCTATTCCTCTCTGTAAAAATCAATTATATATATATACACATATATACATATATATATATATATATATATATATATATATATATATATATACACATATATATATATTATTTTTTAGGAGCCCCCACAAGCCTCGGGCAGAAAAGCGCTGAGCCCACAGAGCCCCAAGTGGGTCCCATGTCCCCTCCGCACAGACTCCCCCTGCGTGTGTGTCACATGGGGACGCGGGGGAAGGTGCAGTCACCTGTGGGACTGGCCCTGCTCTCTCAGCTCCTGGCACAACGAGAAGCAGGACTTCTGAGTGCCTTGGGGCAGATCGGGGTTGGTACAGGGGTTAGGGATGACCTGGGCCTGCGGGAGGACCATCCTGGCTCCTGCCCGCAGCCTGTCCTGGCTCTGTTCTTCCCCGGCCTCCCCTCTCGGGGCCATTGCCTCTCTGTCACTCCTTCCCTCTCTCTCAGCTCCTCTCTCCACACCAGCACCCGCACACAGCACAGGGCGGCCCTCCCCCTCCGCGCACGGCCAGCGGCCGGCCTCGCCCGTGCTGTCTGTGCTCCGGTTCAGTCTCAGAGGAGGAACCCGATGGGCAGAGTGTCCTCCTCCCGGAGCAGAGCGTGTGGTGTGGCTGCGGGTGTGACCGCTGCCCAGCAGCCCCCGACAGGCAGGCACCGCTCCACCCTCTGAGCGGGAAGGGCCGGGTGCTGAGCGGCAGGCAGAGGGAAAGCAGCACAGCATCTCCGCTCACCCCCAGCCCTCACCCCCTCCCCTCCTCCCCTGCACAGCCTGCTGACAAGGTGGGGAACAACGTGGAGAAGATAAAAACCCGCAAAAGCTGTGTCTGCAGTGACGATGGCGCAGGAACATCTGATGATTTTTAAGCTGTAACTGGAAAAACGAGTTCTGGGGGAGTGTTTCCTCTGATTTCCAAAATTCCTGGAAAGCAAAGGAGCAGTGACTCACACACAGGCCCAGGGAATCAGGGCTGCCTGCTCTGGGGCTCCACCACCACCACCACCACCACCACCACCACCACCACCACCGCCACAGAAAGGCTGAGGGGGGTGAGTGAGCCCAGAGGGGCTGGGAGGCCCAACAGGAAGCTGTGCCTGTCGCCTGGGGCATGGCCTGGGGCATGGCCTGGGGCATCGGAGAGTCAGGTCCCGGAGCAGTGGCTCTGGGAGGGACCTCAGGCTCTGATGGCCCGCCCTGCACAGCAGCCCTTCCCTGCTCCGCCCGCAGAGACCCCCCTCCATCTGCTCAAAAGGAGAAGCGCCAAAGGCAGGTCCTCACTGGAAGGCCCCGGTGGAGACAGTCACCTCAACTTTGCTTTGGAAAAGCCTTTCCAGAAGCTTCCTGCAGCGACTCCACGTGAGTACTCGGGAACGGACTTCGCAGCCCATGGGCGATGAACCGCCTTTACTTTGGGGAGAAGCAGGGTTGTCACTGAGAGGGAAGAGGGTGGAGGGGGACCACGTCTGCACCCCAAAGTGAAAACGGACTCTTTCCTAGAAACAGAGCGAATGCGTGTTCAACGCACAATGTTCTCAGCGCTTTGACTTCCGTTCCTAAGCCAATATATGCACATGTTGTTAGAAATTACAGATCATTTGTAAGAAGTTGGTCAGATGGAGTCTCTTTCTTTTTTTTTTTTTTTTTTTTTTTTTTGTAATTTTAAGCTTGCAGTGGCAATTCTTTACTAATTATGTCTGTGTAGTTGGAATTTTCTGAGTATTTGGTTTACCTTTAAATATTCGTAAAGAAATATAATAAAGACTATTGGAGAGCCTTATGCTTAAAGAAACTTCTTTGCCATTGCCATTAATGGTATTTTAATTGAGATAAAAACATTAGAATCCTTGTACTTTAAATCCTTTTATGCTAACATTAACGAATCTCTTTAGGAAAAAAAATTTTCAAGCTTCCAAAGACCAAAACTCGTGTTCTAAGATACTTTAATAAGAAGATAGGTAATCAAGTCTATACATATAGCAATTGTGTAAAGTAAAGCAAGAGCTACATACCTATACTATACTGTCATGTGCTTGGTGGTTATGAAATTTTCTTCTAGTAGCAAAGGAAAGCACATAGCTCTAGCCATTTTGGCTCCGTGGATAGAGTGTGAGCCTGTAGACTGAAGGGTCCCAGGTTCAATTCCAGTCAAGGGCATGTACCTTGATTTCGGGCACATCCCCATTAGGAGGTTTGCATGAGGCAGCTGATCAATGTTTTTCTCTCATTGATGTTCCTATCTCTACCGTTCTCCCTTCCTCTCTCTCAAAAAAAAAAAAAAAAAAAAAAAAAAAAAAAAAATCAATAAAATAGCTTTCAAAAAGGAAAGCACATACTAAAGCAGCCCATGACCACAGAACTACAACCAAAATCATTACATTCAATTACAAACTCGTTTGTAAGAGAGGATTACCAAGACATGAAGGCCGAAAGCAGCTGCACAAAGATAAAAAGATAAGCACCAGCCACACTGACTCAGAGCTCAGGGAACTCGTCACAAACGACTGTGTAACATAGGGTAACACAGACCCGCAGGGCAAACCCACGCAGGAAACATACAACCCAGAGGCACGCTTCATGTGGAAAAGCTTACTATTTACATCGGCGGGCTCATCAAATTCGAGTTATTGCCAACTTTTCTAACCTAACGAAATCCTTTCCAAAGACATTCTAGGTTCCTTTTAAATTCACCCGTCCAGCCCATGATTCCTTCAAGACATGTTATCTATATTCCATGGAGTCCTGACACTAAAGGCAGAATGGTATCTTTGAAAATGTATTGGAGTATGGAAATTTAATGGGGGACCTATTGGCTGATAAAATGATGTGGAAATATTCAAAGAGGCCTACAGAGTATAGACATTAGAAATGCAAACAGACAGTTAAAGTTATCAATGTAAGAGTAAAGCTTCAAATACTGAACGTAAGGGAAGCATTTATCTCCTTTTGGGGACCGCAGAATCTTGTTGTAGGACTTTATGTTGTGTATACCTCTACCTGGTTCCTCTCCTTTCATATGACTGGGTTGGGCCTTTTATTTTATTTTATTTTATTTTATTTTATTTTATTTTATTATTATTTTTTTTAAGGTGCAGCCAGATATCTTGAAGGATTTGTTTTACTCCCAATGACTAGATCAAAGCTCTGTGGGTCATATGACTCTTGTTGGATTTAACTTTCGCAAATATGTTCTCTCATGGGCTTTCTTGTTGTTTTGTTGATGGTTTCTCTTGCTGGGCAGAAGCTTTTTATTTCGATGTAGTCCCATTTGTTTGTTTTCTCCTCAGTCTCCGTTGCCCTAGGAGCTGTGTCAGTAATGCTATTGCTATGGCACATGTTTGCTATTTTGCTGCCTATGGAGTCTTCTAAGATTTTTATGGTTTCCCGTCTTACGTTTGAGTTCTTTATCCATTTTGAGTTTGTCTTTGTGTATGGTGTAAGTTAGTGTTCCGGTTTCATATTTTTGTAAGTATCTGTCCAATTTTCCCAACACCATTTATTGAAGAGACTGTCTTGATTCCATTGTATGCTCTTGCCTCCTTTGTCAAATATTAATTGAGCATAATGGCTTGGGTCGCTCTCTGGGTTCTCTGTTCTGTCCATTGGTCTATATGTCTGTTCTTGTGTCAGTACCAGGCAGTTTTGAGAACAGTGGCTTTGCAGTATAGCTTGATATATGGTATTGTGAATCCTCCAACATTGATCTTCTTTCTCAATATTGCTGCAGCTATTCCGGATCTCTTTTTTCACTCCAGATGAATTTTTTGAGAGTTTGTTCTAGGTCTGTGAAATATGCCATTGGTATTTTAATGGGAATTGCATTGAATCTGTGGAGTGCTTTTGGTAGTTTGGACATTTTAATGATATTGATTCTACCAACCCATGACCGTGGTATGGTCTTCCATTTGTTTATGTCTTCCTCTTTCTCTTTTTCAGCATCCTGTAATTTTGAGTAGAGGTCCTTTACCTCCTTGGTTAAATTTATTCCTAGGTACCTTAATGTTTTTGTTGCAATGGGAAATGGGATTGTTTTTTGTTTTGTTTTTTTAGTTTCTCTGTATCTATTTCTTCTTGGGTGAGCTTTGGTAGTTTGTGTCTTTCAAGAATCTGGTCTATTTCATCTAAACTGTCCAATTTGTTGGTATAAAGTTCTTAGTAATATTTTATTTTTCTAGAATCCTAGAAGCTGCTGTTTCTTACGTTAGTGATGTGTGCCCCTTCTCGTTTTTCCCTGTGGTCTGCATTGAGGTTAATCAATTTCATGCATTTTGTAAAAGACTGTCTTTGCTTTCATTTACTTTTTTCTGTTGCTTTTACATTTTTATATTATTGACATGATATAATATCATTTTCTTGCTATAAATGTCTCTCTAAATATTACTTCAACTGTGTTATGATATGCTGTGTTTTATTTTTATTCAGTTCAAACATCCTGTAATTTCCTTAATGATTTTATCAGGAACCCATGAAGGGTGTTGTTTGGGAATTTTTCAAATACCTTTCTTATGCATGTTTTTACAATGAAACCTTAAATTCACCATTTCAACAACACAATTATTTTATCTCAGATTAGCCATTCATTCGTTTCTCTATGTGTTTCTGGCATCAGTGGCTGTTTGGGCACCAGTGCCTCCCTGTCCTCTACTTCAGGTGACAATCTCTAAAGCGTAACACCAGCTGTCTCTTGCTCAACAGGCATTTCCAAAACTATGAGTGTTCAGCGTTATTTACCCAGAGTCCCAAGAGTTCATGACAGCGTGGAGATTGTCCTTCCTGATGTCATCTCTTATCACAACTCCTCATCCTCTGCTCCTCCCATGCCCCTGGCCGCCTCCAGCCTGAGGGCTGGGAAGTGTTGTGGCCGGCAAGACCCGGTCAAGGCAGGACTCCAGATGGCCAGCAAGGCCCCATCGAGGCAGGACTCCAGGCCAGGGAAGGAACGAGCAGCCAGACACACAACAAAGAATGTAGCATAACTTTTAGTCATAAGATAGTTCTGTTGCAAGGCTCAACCCCCAGGCAGGCATGTCCTGTTTCCATTAGCCACAGGGCAGGACAAACAGACCACACCAGGTCAAACAGTGACTGCTTAAGCTGAAAACTTCTAGCCAATCATAATCTGCCAGGCATCCCTAAGACGGGGATGAAAGCAGCATGCTTAGAGTGGGTCGGGGCTCTCGTGGCTCGCTGCTGTGTCAGTTGAGACGGGAGCCCGGACTCGAGTTCGTAATAAAGGCTTCCTAAATCCCACTGTGGCTGACTGGGGGTTGTCATTCGCGGGTCACCCATAACAGGAAGGGCCAGTGGAAGCCCTTTTACAGCTTCCCCCTTTAGAGGAGGAGGACCGGTCAGGTGCTTTCTGCTCAATTGCTTACACCATTAGAGCCAAACAGATGATCCCAATGATAAATATCACAACCGATACTGAGCGTGAGAATTGGTTTCGGGATGATGTGAGAGCGTGTGCATCCTGCGTCTTGTCTGAGCTCGTGGTTCTCTCAGCGGGAGCCCTGAGGAAGCAGGTGCACAATGAGGGGGTCACTAGGGCGCCTCAGCCCGGTGCGAGGCGGGTTCTGAACGGATTGTGAGAACAGCAATCCCCCTTAAAGACACTCAGGCCCCCCTTCCCCTGCCGGCAGGTTTACCCCAGGTTCTGACTCCTCTCCCCGTGGGTGCTTCTCCCTTAAGGAGTGGCCGAGGCCTGTGCTACTGAGGGGCAATGTTTAATGAGGAGACGTCAGGTTAGTCTCGTTCCCATGGCAGAGAGATCTCTGTATGTGGCCGACTCTGGGCGGAACGCCTTCAGACCCTGTGAAGTCCCCACTTGTTCATTTTACTATTTTTTTAAAATATATTTTATTGATTTTACAGAGAGGAATTGAGAGGGATAGAGAGTTAGAAACGTCGATGAGAGAGAAACATCGACCAGCTGCCTCTTGCACATCCCACTGGGGATGTGCCCACAACCAAGGCATATGCCCTTGACGGGAATCGAACCCGGGACCTTTCAGTCCGCAGGCCGACGCTCTAACCATTGAGCAAACTGGTCTCGGCGCCACTCGTTCATTTTAGTCCTTAAACAAGGTAAAAGGCTCCAGAGGCGCCAGGTTTGCATGTGACCATGATGCCAACATCACTGCCCGCCACCACTTCCTGCCTTCTATTATCGTCCCTCATTGGAGGCCAGAGCGATGCCCTGACAGCTGCCCTCCGCAGGCACCTAGGGACTCGCTGAGCAGGTGTGAGCCAGGGGCGTCCAGGGAGGGCCTTCAGAGCCGGAAAACGCCTCTGCCCAGTGCGCTGGCACTTCCGAGGAGACCCACGGCTTCCCCCGCCTCCCGGAAGTGGGCTGTCACCATGAAAGGCAGGTCTGAGACACGAGTGAATGTCTAAGAGAAGAGTGAGGATGAAAAGCAGTGTCTATTGCTTGTCCCGGAGATAAGGATTTCCAAGGCAGATACGTGGACGTGGGGAAGGAAGGGGGATGGTGCGGAGATAAGCTGTCCTCTAGATAAAAATGAAATAAGAGCTTGGAGAAAAGATCTTTCTGAGGAGCTGAGCGAAGAAAGAAAGGGAATTATTTTAAGATCTCTTTTAATCCCATCTTTACACTTGAATAAGCAGATTCCATTTTTAATATCTGCAAAGCTGAGCATTAACTAAACGCCTTTTTATGATTTAGACCCTTTGCAGGAAACAACAACGTACAGTGTGATAAATTTACAAATTAACCTACTTCTTCGCATTTGAAATATAAAACCAAAATATAAAACCTCTGGTTCTCCTTCTCAGAAAATCACAGTTAAAGGAATGAGGCAGGTGTCTAATCAGAAACGTTATCTGACTCCTGAGTGTGTGATTATGGGTCAGGTGGAGTTTAGATAGCAAAGGGAAAAAAAGGCAATTTGGGCAAACTGGTCTTTCTAAAAATATAAAATAATGAGCATTCCATGGGAGGGACGAAGGGGAAAAGATAACTATTTATTGGATGCGGTGATTGGGAAAGGCAGTGGCACCAATAGCCTTAGGTCCTCTGGGTCAGGTGACAGCTCACCGCCTGAGGGAAAGTGGCCGAAGATCCACATCGAATGGCCCTTGGAGGCTGAGACTCAGCCACCTCCCTCCCCCGCCCCCATTCCTTTAGGGGTAACTCGGAGTAGGGGGAGTCAGGGTGCCATCTGAACACACGTGCGTGGTCACCAACAGCCGCCGTTCAGACCAGGGAACCTTCCAGTAGACTATCAGCCTCCCTGCGTTTCCCAGCAGGACCTGGGCCACCACGAATGGCTCTCGCTGGGGGAGGACAGAGTGATGGTTCAGTATCGGCTCACCATGCTTAGGACACTCTGGCTAATATCTGGAACGACGACACAGGCAAACAAACAAGATGACTGAGACAACATTTTTGAAAGTGGAAAAAAGACAAAAATGCACCCGATATCCACTGACATCACGCACCTTCCCTCATCACCGTGTGTTTTTCTGCACGAACACCAGCTTGCTCAGTGCAGCTCTACCTGCTGTGTGGCTCACACATGTTATCGTCATGCGTCATCGCCACGAGTATAACACATGCCCTGTCTCAGAGACAAAAAAACAACTCTCACAGATGCTACAACTTTCGCTAGTTAACAACCAGAAAGAGCCATACAATGTCCAGACGCCGTCTCTCTCCTCCTGTACCTGCTCCTCTCACTCTGTGCTGCATGCTGTCTTTCCCGACAGCTGAGATGATGTGAGCATGCCCATTTGCTCCATCTCACCTACTTTTAAGCCTTAAATTCTGTTGAAAGAACAAACAGTGAGGTTTGGCCCTCTGCGGATGTCTGCACCACACCCCGCTCTGCAGACCAGCAACTGGCCTGTCTCTGTGCAGGCCTTCACCTGTCCCACCAGGAAGCCCACCGTGGCATTCTGACAGGTGTGAGGTGGTACCCCGTGGTGATTTTAGTTTGCATCTCTCGGATGATTAGTGATGTTGAGCAGCTTGTCCTACGTCTGTTGACCATCTGGAGGTTTGCTCTGAAGAAGTGTCTGTTCAGGTCCTTTGCCCATTTTTTAAATTGAATTGTGTAGAGGCTGTTTTTAATTTTAGTGCCATCCTATATAATTAAGAGGTGATATGCAAATTGATCATCATGCCCTCGCACAAGATGGCCACCCCCATGTAGTCACAAGATGGCCACCACAAGGTAGCTGGCAGGGGAGGGCAGTTTACCAGGTCCCAGCCTGTGTTACAGATGTGGCTCACTAGCCCTGGCCCATGTTACAGGTGTGGCTCGTCGGGTCCCAGCTCGTTTTATAGACATGTCTCACCATGTCCCAGCCTGTGTTACAGACGTGGCTCACCAGACCCGGCCTGTGTTACAGACGTGGCCACAATGAGGAAGGAACCCCTCCTCTGGGCTTCCCTGTGTCTGCTGCTCAGCGGTGCCTTCCGCCCCCTGGATGCTGCTCCGGAGACGCAGGACACGGATGACACAGGTAACCTGCACAGGCCCCCCCGCCCCCTCTCCCGGCTCCCGGCTCCCGGCTCCCGGCTGTCATCAGACCGAGCCGGGAAGCTCCCTTTGAGCAGGAACTTGGTGGGTGTTTGTTTCTTTGCTTTGCTCTTAAAACTTTTGAAGAATATATATTTTTATTGATTTCAGGGAGAAGGGAGAGAGGGGGAGGGAAATCGGGCGGCCGCCTCCTGCACGCCCCCAGCTGGAACCGAGCGGGACTCGAAGGCCAGTCCGCAGCCTGGCTGTGTGACTTTCCAGTTCCCACTCTTTTGTTTCTAATGAATCTTTAAATTAAACCCGTTCCCATATCCGAACCAGTTCCGTTTGGGAGGTGCCATTTATCACTTTGGGCCGGAGTCATTTTCCAGAATCACACTCTTTAATTAGAATAATGGCCTGTCATGTTATAGGAAAACTTGCTTCTCTCCCAAGTCATTCGTCAACTATTTCCCATCAGTCCAACCTGCCGGGAGGACGAAATAGAAAACTGCTCAGAAACACAGAGATGATAAGATCAGCACTGCGATGAGGAGCGCCTTGGTGGAGGGGGATGGGCAGGGCGTGCAGGAGCGGGGGAGGGCACCGTCAGCCGGTGGAGGGCCGGGCAGGCCTGCTTGCCCCTGGGCTGGCCACACCGCTGTGCAGACTGGCCTGCGCTCTGCCAGCTCCCGCCCCGCCCATCGCCGTGATGTGAGCCCCCAGCCAGGCCTTTGTTCTCCGTCGCAAAGACACGCCGGGCCCAAGAGACGTGTCCACGTGGCTCCCCCGTGAGGAAGGCCAGCAGCCAGGGACAGCCATCCCCAGGTGTTATCCCAGGCCTTCCCTCCAGCACCTTGGCCCCTCACAGGGTGAGGCAGAGAACAAGAATCGGGACACGACGGCCGCGGGCACATGGTCTGGCTGCTCTCATTGGACCGCACGGCCTGGCCCTGGTGCCGTCCGGCTCCACGGCCTTCGTCGGTCCATGTCCGCGCCCACACTTCCTCAGGCCTCACCCCCACGTCTCCGCAGAGCCTCCGGCCCCGCAGACAAGCTCCAGTAGCTCGCGCACATTTGCTCAGCACTCCAACTTTCTATTTCTCTGAGTCCCCCCGGAAAGAGGGGGCTGCTCACCCCGTACACCGATTCCCACATGCCTGCTGCGCCAGCACATGTCTGACACATTCTCAACACGAGATGGTTGACTTTCTTTCATATATATATATATATATATATATATATATATATATTATTGATTTTTTTACAGAGAGGAAGAGAGAGGATAGAGAGTTAGAAACATCAATGAGAGAGAATCATCGATCAGCTGCCTCTTGCACACGCCCTATTGGGGATGTGCCCACAACCAAGGTACATGCCCTTGACCAAAATCGAACCCGGGACCTTGCAGTCCACAGGCTGATGCTCTATCCATTGAGCCAAACCGGTTTCAGCGAGATGGTTGATCCACCCTGGCTGGTATGGCTTAGTGGAGAGAGCGCCGGCCTGTGGACTGAAGGGTCCTCTGTTCGATTCTGGTCAGGGCACAGGCCCGGGTTGCAGGCTCCATCCCCAGGGTGGGGCGTGCAGGAGGCAGCCGATCCATGATTCTCTCTCGTCACTGATGTTTCCATCTCTCCCTCCTTTCCTCTCTGACATCAATAATGTATACAGATGGCTCTTCCCAGTCTGCAAGAAAACAGGGCTGACCCTCATCCCCCTTGCGCGGGGTGCCAGGAACTAGATAGTGTCCCCCCGCCCCCCACCACACACACACACCCCATGGTCACTGAGGCCACCTGTGGGTCGCAAGTCACTGCGCAAAATCTGGGATTCACAAAGGAAAAATACACCAAGGTGGGAACGGCGAGATGAGCAATTAACTAATCATTCATGAAATGTAGTCAGTGAACGTTAGTCCCCAGTGCTTTCCTTAGGAATTGGGTGTAAAAATATCACCCACTTTCCTCGTTGAAAGCTTTCCTTTTGTTTCTATAAAGTGAACTTTAGAGGAAAATGATTGGGTGGCAATGACGTAATGAAGCCTATACGCTTCCCCAAGAGCCAGCTTCTGCCTGTGGGCGACCCGGGCCTCTGACCACGTCCCTGCCCACAAGGACGGGGGACACCGGCCGCAGAGCCACACGGGGACCATCCCGTCGCCCTCAGCAGTTAACTTCTGCCGTTTTCATCTTGTAAACTGGAACTCGGAGGTCACAATGCCTGCGTCACGTTTGCTGTGGTGACTGAACGATAGCATTGCAAACTGCCGGAGGCACAGAATTCCTCATAAACATTTAGCTGTTATTCCTAGAACTACAACCAGGCTGGCCTTTCATTTTTGTGGGCACTGCCGCCACCTGGTGGCACAACTACCAAATAGCAGGTTGAACTTGAGTAGGTATATCCTCGATACAGAAAATGTAAAAAAATTGGCATGATAAGGACTATGAAATGTATTACGAGTAAAAGCTAGAGGGATCGCCGATGAGAACCAGTCTCATAAGTTGTTGATTTATAAGAATAAGTTTTGTGTGTACATATGGCAACTTAGGTTCGGCTGTCTTTTGTAGATAAAGATCTATGTGTTACTATAAACCTGGAACATGGTATCTACCTTATTAAACTTTAAGCCTGAAAGTTTACCATTCTATCATTTCCATTGGTTCAATTTTTTTTAATGGGCAAGAATAGTTAATTTGGTTATCAAATTAGTCAAAAGGTTGCTGTAGTATTTTGTAAACGATACTCCGGTTTTTAAAAGTTAAAAGCTGCCTTGGTGGTTGAGATAAAATCCCCATGTCCATCCAAGGTGCAGAGGGAACCAAACAGCGTGATGCCCATTTGTGCCTAGAAAGCCACATTTTACCACTCCAGGACTGCAAAGCCTACGTGTCTTTGTGACTTATATAGAAAATTAAAAATAACATTTCAGTTATCTTGTTATGAAGAGTTTTAACATTACTTTACTATGGCCAATACTTTACATTAATTCAACTGATTAGTAGAACAAAACCTGAAGAGGAGGAGAGAGTTGATAAAATTATCTAATAATCAATATGCATCCTTTCTCTTTCAAAAATTCAGTTTTAAAACTACAGGAAGTCTAAAATTGATTTCCCTTCTACATGATCATACATGTACAAACTTATCTTTTCAACCATGTTTTTAAAATGCCTTATGTAAAAAATATTAAAGCGGCATCCATCCATGTTTCTTTTTTCAAAGTAAATTATGTGTGGCGCATTAAAACGCTTTTTTGAACATGTTTAGTTTATCAGTTCCAAATTCACAGAACATTGCTGCCCCTACAGGGCACATTGGTCAGTCATTTTGCACCAATTTCAGTGTTCACTCTGTCTTACTTGTAGATTCTATAAACAGCTGCCACTTACTTAAAAGTTGGCTTCTGCTAATTTTACTAAAGTTGGTAAAAATCAAATTTAAAACGTTCCTGGGTTTTCTGTATGTGGGCACAGAGGGGGTAAGTGATAATGGTAAATATATATATGTTTTTAAAAATATATATTTTATTGATTTTTTTACAGAGAGGAAGGGAGAGGGATAGAGAGCTAGAAACATGGATGAGAGAGAAACATCGACCAGCTGCCTCCCGCACACCCCCTATTGGGGATATGCCCACAACCAAGGTACACGCCCCTGACCGGAATTGAACCTGGGACCTTTCAATCCACAGACTGACGCTCTATCCACTGAGCCAAACAGGTCTCGGCGGAAATATATTTTTTAAATGGCTGAGTTTAAAGAGAGGCCTCTACTTCTGCAGAAGGCCAACACCTCACCTTACCATCACTGCTCAGTTCCACCAGCCCATTGGAACACATGGGAGCAATGACAAGAGTCTAGAAAAACTATTCTGCATGTTCCTTTAATAGTTGATTGTTAATTTCTTAGAATTAATAATTATTAGCTAGCCCTTAATAATGTTTGTTCATCTGTTATGAATGATGGCGAGCATTGATGAGTATTGCTGGAGTAGCTCAGTGGAGTTTCGCAGCTGGGAAGGCCTCTTGCTGGGGAGCTGATAGGCGTTGGCTCTGATGGCGATGGCGACGCTGTGGCTCCTCAGAGCGGCCTGTTCGGTGGACTTGTCTGGAAGTCAGGGCCGCTGAGAGGAAGCCATGGCCGGAGGGCCGTGCGGAGGGTCCTGTGTGACAGCTGTCCCTCTCACTGCAGGTACCATGCCCTCCGGAGTGGCCCCGGCTCACCCATCCTGCGAGGAACCAGCGAAAACCGGGCCCTGCAGGGCCGCGTTCCCCCGGTTCTTCTTCAACGTGCAGACCGGCCAGTGCGAGGCCTTCGTGTACGGCGGCTGCCGCGGCAATGACAACCGCTTCATTAGCCTGGAGGAGTGCATGCAGAAGTGCCTCCCAGGTGTGCCCCCGGGGGCCCCCTCCGCGGCTTCCGTCCCAGCGGAGATCTGGTCCTTTTAGGGACACACAGGTGCCCACCAAGGTATCCTTTCCCGGACCCTCGCACACCCTCACCTGGCAGCACCCCGCTCGCCACCCTCAGATCAGTCCCTGTGAGCAGAGAAAGCCCGCTCGCTGGCTGACGTGCCTTCAGGCCGAGACAGAAGAGATGACTGTAGTTTGCAGAGCAGGTGTACCTCTGCGAGGAAGTGAGTGGAACTCGGCTGCTCTGAGTTGCAGGACAGACAGGATTAGTCGCGTAGACTCAGACGTTATCAAGAAGGAAAGAGGGACACAGAACAAAGAACAGGTGGAAAGTAGAAAACGAAAAGCTACAGACTAAATGGATCCTTAGCGACCATGACAGTATGATGTGATGGTGCACTCACTGCAATTACCAGCCATCGGTTAGACTTCATACCGAACAATCCAGAACTAACTACGGAAAATATATTTATAATAATAAAAGCGTAATATGTTAATTAGACCAGACGGCCAAAAGACCTTCCAGTCGTCCTTCCAGATGAAGCCTTCCAGGGGGACCAAGGCAGAGGCGGTTAGAGGCGATCAAGCAGGCAGGCCAGCAGTAAGGATGATCAGGCAGGCAGGCATGTGGTTAGGGGCGATCAGGTAGGCAGGCGAGTGGTTTGGGTTGGGACAATCAGGCAGGCAGGCAGGCCAGTGATTAGGAGCCAGCAGTCCCAGATTGTGAGAGGAATGTTCAACTGCCTAAAACCAGCAGTTGGACATCCCCAGAGGGGTCCCGGATTGTGAGAGGGTGCAGTCTGGGCTGAGGGACCTCCCCACTCCATGCATGGATTTTGTGCACCAGGCATCTAGTGTTAAAAACAAAGCTGTAAATAGGGAAGGGGTGAGAGAAGGCCGACCACACAAGCACTACCCCTAAACATGATCAGCAAATGTAGACAATAGGACAGAGTCATTCACAAGAGAAAGAATGTGGGCCAGTGAATCAAGGCAACACAACAATTCTCACTGGTTAGGTCTATGCCTCAATCACACAGCTTCAGAAGTTTCCAAGAATGCACTGTCAGAAACAGGAGAATCAGAGAATCCCTCAATTTCGGTTAGCTCTTTCCTTTTTTAATATATAGTTTTTTATTAATTTCAGAGAGAAAGGGAGAGGGAGAGATAGAAACATTAATGATGAGGGAGAAACATTGATCAGCTGCCTCCTGCACGCCTCCTACTGGGGATTGAGCCTGCAACCCGGGCCTGTGCCCTGACTGGAATCAAACCTGGGACCCTTCATTCCCAGGCTGATGCTCCATTCAGCCCAACCATCCAGGGCTGAAAAAGTATTTTTAGTAGAAACAATGAAAAGTTAGAAGTAACAGGCATAGGCTGTGGCAGGGAAGGCTTCCTGTTGTGTTTGCTCTCCTCCTAACGCGTGTGGTGCTTAGTATCAGAGGAATTACAGCAGGGGACATTCCACGTCTCCCAAAGAGCGGCTTCAATATGGCCCTCATCCTAGCTCTCCCTTTGTCTCTGGATTATCTCAGTGTTGTGTGGGGTTGGCAAATGTTACTCACTGTGACACTCACTCGCTGTATGTCTTTGAGTTGTCAACGATCATTAAGAAGAAGTAGGGATGTCTAACAATACATAATTGCTTCTGTCAACATTATTTAGTGTTTGTATACAGATTGAATAGGGATGCCACTTTATATATCTGAAGACTGTGGGCATGAATTTTTTGAAAGAAAGCTTAGTTGAGACAATTGCCAAATATGCAGTCCCAAACAAAATTGACGAGTGAGAATTGTGTGGCTTGTGGAAGCCACTGAGCCACGCTAGCTGGGAGACTGAAATTTCTTAGGGAAGCAACATGGAACACTTTTCCCCTAATGAGACCTCACCCCTAAAACATATGAACTATTTATAGATTTTCCTAAATGTGGGTACACATGTACACTAATAAAAGTGTAAGACGCTAATTGACTGTAGCTTCACAATACCCACCAGCCAATCAGGAGTGGATATGCAAATTAACCCCCAAAAGATGGTGGGCTAATTTGCATATGCAGGTGCCTCGCGCCCCTGTCACCATGGCAGTGGCCAGGCATTCTGCACGGCCCCAGCTGCTCTGGGCCTCGGGGCAGTGTGGGAAGGCAGAAAGACGGCTCTGGCTGGAGCAAAGGCGGTGCCGGCAGCCAGGGGCAGGGAGGCCCGTTCTTGCAGGAATCTTTGTGCATCGGGCCTCTGGCAAGCTTAATTAAGAAAAATAAGTAAACCGCATTTTGCCATATTGTGTAGTTCCCCACTGAGGGTAAAGGAGCCAGAATCTTCTTTTTGTCAAATCATGAGCCAGTTGGCAGCGAAGGCCCCGCTAACGACGGTGGGAAACAGGATGTGGTGACCATGTGCGGTCAGAGTTGTGCCTGCCCAGGGTCACCTGTCGCAGCAGGTGTCCCAGCCATGGGAGCACTGTGCCATGTGGCGTTGCCACCTCTGGTCGCTAACTCTCCCTGTTCGCTCCCTACACGGCTGCCGCACACGCCCTGCCGTGTGTGCAGGTAACTGAATGGGAGCCGGCTCCAGGGAGCTGCTCTCTGACCTGCGTGTGTCCCACCCCCAGGGCGGCCCGGCCTCTGCTCTCTGGAGGCGGAGGTGGGCATTCCTATCTGGAAATAAATAGTAAAGAGCAGCAATGCATTTATCCATTTGGCTAACTCTTATAGATGCCATCCTTAGAACGAGGTTGCTCTGGACAAAGATATACACAAATTAGACTCCTACATGAATCAAACTTTTCTTTTGAGTTGTAAGCATTCAAAGATCATTTGATGAAGAGACATAAACCAAAGAATTTACATACTTATAAGCATAGTCCCTGGTCACAAACAATAGTTTGGGGGGGGGGGGGGGGACGGGGCTGGGCAGAGGGGGAAAGTGGGAGACAGCTGTAATACTGTCAACAATAAAATAAAATAAATAAAATGAAGTGATTTGAGGAATTTTAGATAAAATAGCAGAATAAGCCATTGCCTCATGCATGCATTTGTTCCCTTTCCTTTTGTAGCTTTCTTCAAAAGAGCCCTCCAGTGAAGATCGCCAACCAAAAAGAGAGAGCATTCCGTGGAAATCGGATATGAAATGTACTAGAACAGCTCAGAGGAAGCATTTCGCTGGGATTTCCACTTCCTCCCCCCTCGTTTCTCCTGTGAGCCTGTGACTGCTCTGAAGGAGCAGTGACGCCTTGCCTGCCTGTAGGCAGCCAGTCCATGACTCTCATCATGGATGTTTCTATCGCTCTCTCCCTCTCCTTCTCCCTTCCTCTCCAAAAGCAATAAAAATAAAAATAAAGATTTAATAAAATAAAAAAACAAACACCCGGCCTCACTGTCTTTGAACACCCCCACACCCACAGCATTTCACATACTAGCAACGCAGAGAAAATTACGAAAAGGAAGGGACGAATGGAGGAGGAGCCGCCCCCGGAGGAGGGGAAGTAAAGGTGACCGTACACATCCCACATCCGTGGCAGGAATAAAAGGCGCGATGGCCAGAATGCAGCTGGCTGCGGAAGGCGAGGCGATGAAGAACAGCTGCTGCTGGTTATAAGCCTCCAGCGCTCACTGGCCTTTCAAGGACGTTCCTGTAGCGCTTTGCTAAAAAATAAATTAAATCGATGCAAAATATCGGCACCCGGCACCAATATCCAATGAGCCAAAACCTGTAAGAAGTGTTCTGAGATGGAAACACCACCAGCAGCCGTGGCCGGGCTGTTCCCACGGTGACAACAACTTCTGTTCCCGCGGGCCGTGGTCCCTTCCGTGGCGGCCACCTCCCATCGGGGCAGGCCTGTGGCCTCGCTGGCACCCGGGGTCCTCTGTCAGTGCCAGGCTGATCCCCAAACTCCAAGGAAGAGACACATCTGCTTCTGCTTTACCCTGACTCCGGGCCCTTGGCGGAAGGTGACCAGACGCCCCGCTTTTGGCAGGACAGTCCTGATTTTTAACAATTGGTCCCACGTCCCGTGGAGTTTTAAAAAAAAGTCCAAAAGATTTAAAAGAATCTTTCCAAAAATTGGGACTTTTTTAAAACGCCGTGGGACACGGGACAAATGGTTAAAAATCGGACTGTCCAGCCAAAAGTGGGACGTCTGGTCACCTTACCTCAGAGCTCATGGAAAGTTCTGAAGCACTTTTGGAAGTGATCTCTTTTTACTGTTTGTTTATTTATTTATTTATTTATTTATTTTTAAGATATATTTCTATCGATTTGAGAGAGGAAGGGAAAGAGAGAGAGAAACATCCGTGATGAGGGAGTGTCATCGAGCGGCTGCCTCCTGCAGGCCCCACACCGGGATGGAGCCCACAACCCGGGCCTGTGCCCTTGATCAGAAATGGAACATGTAACCTCCTGGTTCATAGGTCAGTGCTCAACCACTGAGCCACACCAGCTGGGCTCATCTCTTCTAAAATCATTCTTTTTAAAAATATATAATTTACTGATTTTTTACAGACAGGAGGAGAGAGGGATAGAGTTAGAAACATCGATGAGAAAGAAACATCCATCAGCTGCCTCCTGCACACCCCCTACCGGGGATGTGCCCACAACCAAGGTACATGCCCTTGACCAGAATCGAACCCAGGACCTTTCAGTCCGTAGGCTCTATGCACTGAGCCAAATCAGTTTCGGCTAAAATCATTCTTTAAAAAACCGGCAAAATTTAGTGAAGAGAGATGTAGTGCTAGTACCAAAATCTTGCATTTCCATCTACAATTCATTCTCTAATACCCTGTTTCCCCGAAAATAAGACAGTGTCTTATATAAATTTTTTCTCCCAAAGTTGCTCTAGGTCTTATTTTCAGAGGATGTCTTATTTTCGGGGAAACAGGGGACGTGTTCAGCAAACCCGAAGGAGCCCGAATGAATCCGCTCCCACCAGCATCTCTGTCCGCTCCCTCGCCCCGGGGTGAGTCACAGACGCGGGTGCCCGGGGGCCCCCTCCGCGCGGACCCTGCGTGTGCCCAGGCGGTGGCCCACCGAGGAGCGCCCTCTCCCCCCGCAGGTGCCGGCGGGGAAGACAGGAAGCGGCCGCGTCCTTCCTCTTCGCAAACGTTTGGCACAGACGGCGAGGCCGTGTGACTGTCCGGCCCGCTGCCTCCTTCCTGTGCACCACCGCCCTCCCTCCGGAACGCCCCACGCCCTTTCTAACTCGCGCTGGGGAAATTTCCAGAGCTCCCCAACGGGAACCGCTGGGAGCCGCCTCCCCGGAGCATCTGGCCGAGGAGCGGCTCTTCCGGAGCAGAGACGGAGGGAGAAACAATGGCCACTTCTGCTGGACCGGCCGGCCGCCCCGTCCAGTGAGACGCCGTGGCGGCTGCAAAGCCGGGTCTGCGCCAGGAACACGTTTATGTAACTCTGCCTGTTGTGTTGTCTCCTGTACATGCTACACACACACACACACACACACACAGGCACACACACACATGCACACACACAGGCACACGCGCACACACACACATGCACACACACGCACGTGGAAGCAACGCCCTCTGGTCACGTCATGACGAGAACGTCTTTGAGATCCCGTGCCTCTCCCCACTGTCCTCTCTCCCGGCGGGCGGTGAGCGGTCAGACACACTGAGGGATGGCTGAGGATTGTGGAAGGGAACAAGAGAGCGAGCACCAAACCAACACAGTAACTGAGGAGCGTGGACTGGGGCTCAGGGCGCCTCCCTGTCCCCCGGGCCCTCCTCTGGCGAGGAGACTGTGAGGGTCCGTGAGGCCACGCGTGGGAGCGGGCACCGCGCCTGCTGCAGCCGGAGCGGCCCATCAGACAGCGGCCACCGCCGTGCGTCACACGTCGCGGAGCAGTTGACATTTCGAGGTGTTAGAACAGCGTCTCTTGGGGCTGTCACAGTTATTCGGGCAATTAAACGTGGAAGTGGGAACTTCCTGGCAAATTTTGTTCTGCTGAAGTAGCAATTTTATAAAAGGAAGAATGAAGAGCATAAAGATGAAGTGGCTTTACTGTTAACAGGATTAACTGAGAAAGATGTAAAAAGTTATATGCATTTAATAATTTGTTTTTTTTTTAATTTGGTTTTGAGATGGTTGCCTAAGAGGTGCCAATAATATTTTTAATGTGGAAACTTTAACACGGGTACAAAAGGTAAACGTCAGTGAATGTTCTTTTGGTTTCTCTAATAAAACTATGTTCCTTTTCCCAACTCATAAATATCTTATGTTGCTTAGAAATTAGATATTAAAAATGGTCATTATTCCTTGTGTCATCTTTCTAAACATTCAGAAACTTACACTATCATTTATACACTGAGTGGCCAGATTATTTATATATTTATTAGAGGCCTGGTGCATGAATTAGTGCACGGGTGGGGTCCAGCCAGCCTGGCCAGAGGGAGGGGACATGGGCGGTTGGCCAGCCTGCCACTGGTCGAACTCCTGGTAGAGGGGACAAATTAGCCTTTTATTCTATAGGATATACACTGAGTGGCCCGGTCATTATGCGTTCAGAGATCACAATAATGTGGCCCCTCGGTGTAATGGATCCTATTGGAGATGTCTGACCCAGCGGAGATCAGAACACAGCGATGTCCAAGTAGAAGCACAGCCAGGCTCGTGGTGGTGCGGCCGGTGCTGTCTTCCTCAGCATCTCCCTCCCCTCCACGTGGGCGAGTCTAACCGGAGCCCCAGGGACCCGGGTCCTTTGCCTTAGAGTCCATACGACTTCCTCCAGGAACCCCTGAGGCAGTCTGCCGGATTAAACCTCTTGCAAATAATGATATAAAGGAGGAGACAGGTTTAAAGACCAAACAATTTGGGTTCCAAGTTCCCTTCCCACCCATTTCCAGTGGAATGAACTTACTAAGATTCAGTCCCCCATCTGCAGCGTGGACATGACATCCTCACAGAGTTAAAGAAAACACGGAAAACAGCGTATTTGTGGAAAGATGCTAATCACCCAAAAGGTTATTTTTCTTCCTCAACCTCCCCTAAAACAGAACTGAAAACCCGAAGCACCATCAGATGGAGGGAGGCACTCAAACTAATGCACACAACGTCAAATTTAATTTGGTTTTCTGTTGCCTTACAATTAATCCTATATACCCTGTTTCCCCAAAAATAAGACAGTGTCTTATATTAATTTTTGCTCCCAAAGATGCGCTAGGTCTTCTTTTCAGGGGATGTCTTATTTTTCCATGAAGAGGAATACAGTACACATTTATTGTTAAATGAACATAAAGGAAACTTATTACCTGTAGACGGTACGATAGATAGTATGGTAGTTGTCAACACTAACCAGACAAACTGTGAATCCTACAGTATCAAGAATTTACTCATTTATTCAATGACAATCATGTCATCATCTTCTGGAACATCATCATAACAATCCAATTCCTGAATTTCCTGGTGAATTTCTTGTGACTCCATTTCTTTCAGAATCAGTGGACCAAATCTCTCATGTTTAGCCTAGGGGGGCCTTATTTTTGGGGGGATGCCTTATATTTCACTCAGAAGGAAACCTGTAAGTAGGACTTATTTTCGGAGGATGTCTTATTTTCGGGGAAACACGGTAGTACAGGCAGTTCAATCATTCAGGTGTTAGATGTGCACTGACCACCATCGGGCGGCACAAAACATGGTGGGCATTGGTGATGGGGAAGGGAGGCCCCGGGCAGGTAGCTGCCAGGGACCCTCCCCATGCACCATTTTTGTGCACTGGCCTCTAGTAAATAAATGAAAATGAGAGCCTCCACTTGTAGTATCAGCCATGTGGTCATTCACTTCGACCAAATAACTTGGCCAAACAAATAGTTCTTGTGCTCTCCTCCTTCCCCACCCCTCAACCCCAGACACATGCAGCCGCGCGGACAAAGCACACAACTTGATTTGGGCAGCACAGCCATTGCACAGAGAATAAAATACAACTTCTTCCCGAAAAATATAGACGTGTATACTGACTTCAGAAAGGAAGGGAGAGGGAGAGAAAGAGAAACATGGATCAGCTGCCTCCTGCAGGCCCCACACTGGGGATGGAGCCCACAGCCCAGGCCTGTGCCCAACCTGGCACCTAACCGTGACTCCGTACGCAGGTCGACGCTCAGCCACCGAGCCACGCCTGCCGGCCGTGCAAAAATAGAATTTCTTACCGCGTCTGAGGCCCTGCACTGCGGCCCTGATGGCTTCCCTGGCGACTCCCTCTGCTTCCTGGCTCCGTGCCCGGCACGCGCCCTCGGTGCCCCTGGTGAGCAGGTGTGTGCCCTGTCGTCCTCTTGGCACAGGACAGGCTGGTGCCCTGCCCCTGCCCTCACTGAGCTGGTCGCTGGTCCTCGCTGCTGGGATGGGATGCTCCAGCTCCCAGGTCCATCTGCCCAGATGGTCCTCAGCCGGCAGGTTCTCTGCCCGGCAACCACGTCCCCCGCTGCCCAAGGCGCTGCTCTGCCTGCAGTCCACCCTCCGGGCCACCCCAGCCACCCGTCCAGCCCCGGCTCCACCTGAGACGGACACGTGGTTGCTCCCCGCCTTCTGTCCTGACTCCCAGGCTGTCTCCTTCCCCCCATGACGTTCCCGAAGGAGAGCCGCCTGCATCCCCGGGCACCAGGCCTCTCGGTCCGCTCCGGGCGGCCGCCGAGGAGGGCGTCTCCCCCCAGGAGCACCTGCTACCCTCCCGTCCCAGAACAACCGTCACCTCCCGGGAAAGCGCCTTCCTGCCACAAAACGAAAACCAAATTCTCCAGAAAGAGTGCCACTGACACCGGATGATTACAGATGAACGTCCTCGCAGAGAAAACACTGCACAAGGTGAGGCCTCCCTTCAGCCCCCACCGCTCTGTCCTCCTGTCTCCGCCCTGACCGGCACACCTCAGCCCTCGGAGCTGCTGAACAGGGGGACCCGCCCAGCGTGTTCTCTAAGGAAAACCTGGGGGACAGCCAATCCCTGGGGAGCAGGAGCGAAGTCCTCACCCCCAGACTCCGTGTCCCCGACCTGCCCAGCGCCGGCACATGCACACGGTCCATTCTAGACGCCACGGGTGGTGTGGCCTGTGCACTCTGCTGTCTGAGGATGCAGATGCTGAGAGAGAGAGAGAGAGAGAGAGAGAGAGAGAGAGAGAGAGAGAGAGGAAGAGAGAGAGAGAGAGAGAGAGAGAGAGAAGAGAGAGAGAGGAGAAGAGAGAGAGAGAGGAAGAGGAAGAGAGAGGGAGAGAGAGAGAGAGAGCGCGGGCTCTGTAATCAGAGGTGATCAATAGCCACTGATGCCCTCAGGTGTCCGAGGAATTAGGTAAGGGCAGGTTAGAGCCGATGGTGCCGAGTCTCCTAGCAGACGGCGTAGACTAGTGGTCGGCAGACTCATTGGTCCGCAGAGCCAAATATCAACAGGACGACGATGGACATTCCTTTTGAGAGCTAATTTTTTAAAACGTAAACTTCTTCTAACGCCACTTCCTCAACATAGACCCGCCCAGACCGTGGTATTTTGTGGAAGAGCCACACTCAAGGGGCCAAAGAGCCGCAGTTTGCGGACCTCAGGCCTAGAACAAACACTCTTCGCGTTTGGAGATGGGAGGGGGGAGAGGAAGGAGGGCTCCTCTTTCAGGTGTGAGACCCCTTTCCCTCCACCCTGAGCTCCCCGCGTCTGATGGGTATTTCTGGCCGGATATGCAGGATCCGCCCCCGTCAGCGCAGAATCGTCCAGATTTAGATCACTTCAAAGACTCACGTATATACTGAGGGGCGAACGATGGAATGCCGCTTTATTCTGCAACTCCTAATGTGTGTCTTAGCATCCATTTAGAGGTTGCTTGCTTTGCACCTAAATGTTTGATGAGACACTCACTTTTCCCACGGAGCGTGAGCGAGCGGATGCTGTACCTGTATCGCCGCCATACACACCCACGGACAGGCTCTGGGGAGTAGGAGCACACAGATGCTGCCGGGAACCCTCCTGGCCGCTGGGCTTTCTCCTTGTGAAATAGGAGCATGAACTGCATCCTGTGTCAGCAGAGGGAGGTTCGCCCCGGGAACTGGGAACTGAGCGTCCCGGACACTAGGTGGCAGGGCGAGACCAGAGATCCCGGCTCGGAGCAAATGGGAGGGACTGGCCCTGGGGCAGGAGGTCCCGATTAAAGGCAAATGCGTGTGTCAGACCTCAGTGTACGGGCACACACAGCCCCACGCGCCTCACACTGAGAAGTCTTCACAGCAGCCCCGGGCTGATGGGAAACGTGTGTGAATAATTGAAGCAAAAAAATCAAAATTGCCGGCAGTTGTACAAGTCACAGGGCTGGACAAACAGTCTGTGCGGGGACCACTCGGACTCATCTGGCCTCCTTGGGATCAGGATGAGCTTCGTTTTTAAGCAAGTCCCAGCCCCGGGCTTGTAAGCAGGTGCCGCTGAGGCCAGCAGGCGCGGGCACCGAGTCCCATAAGCCCCTCCCGTCTCCGTCGGGGTGGACACGGGCCACGAGGAGCCTGTTGATAGATTCACAGCACACGCACCTGCGGGGGCCGGGGACTCCGGCGGCCAGGGACCCCGAGGGGAGCTGGACACGGTTCACACTCTGTGGGGAGGAGAGTGAGACTCCCGAATGCATTGCTCCCGCGTCCTCCGTGGGCGCACTGGCCGGGCAGCGCGGTGAGGATGGCGAGGGGACCGCGTGTGACTTCTTTTATCCAAACCAGGACGGAGAGCCCAGCGCCCTGAACCGGCTGCCTCATTGGGGCGTTTGCCCTGAAGGCCGCTCTGTGCCCTCATTGAGTGGGCTTTTCCGTTTGCTGAATGTAAACACGGAGTTTGACTCCGTCCTGACTTAGCCCGTCTGCCAGTGTGAGCGCCTTCCTGCTGGCAGCCGCGCCCCTCGGGGGAGGGCTGCGGGGAAACCAGGAGCGCCCGGAGACCCGACCCGTCAGCGCCTAGGAACCCAGGGCGGAAAAGGCAGGGTCTCAGGCAGCTGTTTATGGTATGTTGTTGGCCTCTCTTGGGGAGACAAGTTTTAAAATGTGAAAGTAAATTCTATTTGTAGGCTGATAGAATCATTTTGCTTATCCATATAGGGGCTTGTTATCATATGACTCGTTTCAAACTTAACGTTTTCTGCTCTTTTCCAATTCGCATCCGTAGTAAATGTTTTAAAACAACATCAGGCTTTCCCTGGAGATGATAAAGCTTGTGCGCAATTCGAGTGAAATGTCAGCCCTTTGGTTTTAATCATAGAAAATCGCATCATCCCTCCCAACGAGATAGCAGAGCAAGTCGGGGTTTTGGCTTCCAACACAACTAGGACGGAATCTGGTTCAAACTATGGGCTTGCTCGCTACTTATTAAGTGATTTCAAGTGTCTTAGATCGGCCCCTGGGAAAAAGACTAAATGTGTCTATCACATAGAGTAGAATTTGTGTATTGATCAATGCCACACTGTCTGAGAGTCATCTCACTGATTATCGCAATACTTTCATTGTGTTCAGCTGTGTTTCCCCGAATTCTACTGATTTCCCCAAATGCTTGCTGCCACGTCGCAGTGTGTCTGTGAAGGTCTCCCCCACCCCCCACCCCCAACACCGAGCGGCTCCCGGAAGTCCCAGGCCACTCATTTCACCCCGAGTTCCTAGGCGAGCAACCGCAAGGGTCCGGTAGGGGTGCCGGCCGCCTGTCCTCTCCACAGCAGGTTCAGGGATGTCAGGGATGGAAAGAGCCCGCGTCTTCGGACCATGAACATGCGCCTGACCAGGAACGTTCACACGTAGCCTACACCTTCCGGGCGATCGCCAGGTGGGTACCCTTGATGCTCCGTTAGGAGAAAGAGCATTCATTTCAGATCTAAGCTCATCTGAGACCTAAGCTTAGAGCATAGATTTCCCCCCCATTCACTAGATTCTACTAGTGCGGGACCAATAAAATCAACTAATCTTCGGGGAAAAACATCGATGTTTTTGCAAACGTGACAGGAAGCGTTTTAATTTTTCATGATTTAAGTTCAGAACTTCATGCTGATCTCTTGCTAGCGTATTATATCGAGCCCGTGGGTGAGAGACACGGGCGGGGAGGTTCGGGTTTAAAGTCTGCATCTCGGCCTTCCTCCTCGGGGCCGGGGAGACAGCTCAGAGTGAAGCCACATCTCACCCCTCCTAACGCCACAGGGAGACTACGGTCAGCCCCCAGAACACACAGGCGTGACCCGCTGCTCACGGCCAGTCACCGTGGAGAGGCTGGTATGCATCCTGCTGTTCACATGCATGTGTCTTCATTGGCCCTGATTCTATCGGCCTTCGAGCCAAAGATTGTGCACTAAGTTTCCTCCGGGGCCCGACCGATAGGAATGTGAGGAGCCAGAGCTTCAGGGACACAGACCCCTTCACGCTGCTAGCCGCTCCCCCTGATTGTCTGGAAGGACGGCCGGGCATCCCGTTTTGTTCAGAACTGCGGTCACACACAGTGTCTCAGTGCCGCGGACCCCACATGTACCAAGGACAGAATGACTATCGCCATGGCCTGCCTAGTCTAAATGTCACAGAACTCCATGGAAAGGCTCAGGGACGTAGGGCCGTCAGGTGTGATCTGGTCGTCGTGTTTGGTTTGCAGGTGAGGAATCGGTGCCGGATACATGAAGGGAAGTGTAGTGCTGTGTATGTGTCAGGAACGATCTCCTCCACACACTCACCACCTTATCCAAAGCCACGTCTTCCCTACAGCCGCCCCGGGTCAGTCCCAGGGGTCATTACACACATTAGGGATAAACTTATCTTTCTTGGCACACGGTGGTTTTATTGATGAAAAACACATGTATACTAGTGTCATAACACAGCAAAACCACATGCATAGTAGTGTCACACACAGCAGAAATACATGTATACTAGTGTCACTCACAGCAAAAACACACGCCTACTAGTCTCATACACAGCAAACACACACATGCTAGTGTCACACGCAGAAACACACACACATACTAGTGTCACACGCAGCAAAAACACGCCTAAGAAACCTGCAGCATGGAGTCCTTGCATTGGTCCAGGAAACTGGTCCAGGCCGGGCTGGCTCCCAGGGCTCTGCCCGTGAGCGGGTCACAGAGAGAGTGGATGCTGCAGCCACCGCTCCCTGTGTCACTCACGGGAAATGGAGAACTTCCTCCGGGACACCGGGAAGTATAATGCACACAAGCACACACACGCGTGCATGCACACACACATGCACATGCATACACACGCACATGCGCACACACACGCGTGCATGCACACACGCGTACACACACATGCACATGCACACACACGCACACACGCACACACACACGCCCAGCCCCTGTCTTTGGACAGAACATGCACCGTCACCCTGCAGGGCAGCAGCTGCGGGCGCTGGGGCAGAGCTCCGGGGAGGAGCCCGCCTGTGGGCGCTGCCAGGCCGGCTGGGGCCCCTCAGCGGCTCCTGGCCTGATGGGCGGAGGGTGATGAGAGGGGAGCAGGCCGCCTGGGGGCGCCCGGGGAGGCGGGGAGGCGGGGCGGGGGGCGGGCGCTGATGTCACAGGAAGCCCCGCCCCCTCGGGGCTGGGACGGGGACCGGCCGCCGCTCAGACGGTCCCGCCGCCGCCGCTCCCGCCGCTCAGACGGTCCCGCCGCTCCGACGGTCCCGCTCCGACAGCCTGGTCCGGAGCCGGGCAGCCGCCCGCACCCAGCACCCCGTCCGTCCGTCCGGGCAGCCGCCCGCACCGTGGCCCCGATCCTCCCGCTCCCGGAGCCGCCGCCGCCGGTAAGTCCGCGCCTCCGCCCCCGGCGCTGCTCCGGTCCCGGTGATCCCGGTCCTCTCCGCTCCGGCGGGTCCTCCGGGGGCGCAGGGGAGACGGGCCGGCGCCCCCACTTCGCTCCCGCTCCTCCTCCTCCTCCTCCTCCTCCTCCTCCTCCTCCTCCTCCTCCTCCGGGGGACGCCGCGCGGGACCCGAGGCGCTCGGTGCGCGGGGCGGCCGGTCCGGGGGACCGGAGCCCGAGCCCAGCCCGACGGCGGCTGTGCGGGGCCGGCCGCCTCCTCCCCGCGCCGGCGCGGGGCTCGGGGCGCAGGGGGCGCAGGGGGGGCTCGGGGGGCGCATGGGGGGCTCGGGGGCGCAGGGGGCGCAGGGGGGGTTCGGGGGGCGCAGGGGGTTCGGGGGCGCAGGGGGTTCGGGGGGCGCAGGGGGACTCGGGGGGCGCAGGGGGCTCGGGGGGCGCAGGGGGACTCGGGGCGCAGGGGGTTTGGGGGGCGCAGGGGGTTTGGGGGGCTCAGGGGGGGCTCGGGGGGCGCAGGGGCTCGGGGGGCACCGCCGGGTGGGGTTCCGCTCTGCCTGCTGTCGCCCCGGCTCCTCCTGCGGGGCGCGGGGGACGCGGGGCTCCTGGCGGCTCTGCCCGCGGACCCGGACCCGGACCCGGAGCCCGCAGCCCACAGCCCGCTGCCCCGCGGGCGGTCCCCTCCGGCCTCGGGGGAGGGAGGGTGGCGAGGCCGCGGTGCAGAGGAGCCGGGCCCCCAGGAGCGCATCCTCGGCACAGGAAAGAGGGGCCGTGACCGGGCGGCGTGGCTCGGTGGGTAGAGCGCGGCCTGCGGACTGAGGGGCCCGGGTTCGATTCCGGTCCGGGCTCAGGCCCAGGTCCCAGGCTCCATGCCATGTGGGCGTGCAGGGGGCGGCCGGTCCGTGATTCCCTCTCCAAGCTGGTGTTTCCCTCTCCCCCTCTCCCTTCCTGTCTGAGATCAATAATATACACATCTGTATCAAAATAGAAAGCAGCCCGCGCCCTGATCTCTGATCTCTGCGCCAGGACAGGTTCCCGGACAGGAGCAGGGAACAGGGATGGAGCCCCTGCTGGTGCCTCTGACACCAGGGCCCTCGGGGAGCCGCGGGGACAGGGGTGCAGACTCAGGGAGCTGCGGGGACAGGGGTGCAGAGATCGGGGAGCCGCTGGGACAGGGGTGCAGACTCAGGGAGCCGCGGGGACAGGGGTGCAGAGATCGGGGAGCCGCTGGGACAGGGGTGCAGACTCAGGGAGCCGCGGGGACAGGGGTGCAGAGATCGGGGAGCCGCGGGGACAGGGGTGCAGACTCGGGGAGCCGCTGGCCGAGCTCCTGGCTGAGAGAAGAACCCCTCAGCCAGGTTCGATCAGGCATGGGCCGGCAGCACTGACATGCGTTTCGCACCTGGATGAGCGCCACTCTGGAAGGCCTCGTGGGCAGTCCCGGCCGAACCCCCTCAGAACCGGCTCGGGTGGCCGGCCGCCCACCGCTCAGTGCACCTGTTCCTCAGTCTGAGTGTCTCCCTGTAGCTTTACACCTACTTTCCCCCGAATTTCTCCAAATAATGTCCACGTCCAGGTAGCCTTACGTGGTGACTCTAAAAGCATCGCGCTGGCTTCCTGCCTGCTTGCTATTCTTACTTGTGCCTCGTCCCTGACACGGGGCAGATGGAAAAACGTGTTTCTGGACGGTGACCTTGTACATAGCCGTGGGATAATTAGGAGAGGAAATGGAAAAACACATTAAATGCTTAGCCCAACGCCGTGGCTCAGCAACAAAAGTTAAAATGGTGTTATTTTTGTTTAGATTATTATCTCAGAAAGAGGTATTATATTCATATCAAGTTTGGAACTCCCCAAACTTCTCGAATATTTTTTTTTAAATTGCTAACACAACCCCCCCATAATTTCCCTGCATAATTTAATTACATTTTTGTAGCTGTATTAATAGCATGGGTTTTATTATCTTTACTTGTTTAAAAATATGCTGTTGTAAAATACGAGGCAATGAATATTGAGACTCATAAGGCAAAGACGAACTATTTTGAGAAAATAATGTTAGATGTAAACATTTAAAATGTTAGAAAGTTTGACATAAAAATTCATGTTATTCTAGTCTGGTGTTTGCTTTTTTTATGATAAGAGAATATCAGAGCATCAGTGTTAATCTAGAATTAACTTATTTTTCTAGATTTAAAAAACATCGGTATTTTTCTAGCTGTAATACTAGAAAGCAGTGGACAGAGTCTGCGGTGAGTTCTAGCTGTGAAATAAGCATAGAGTCGGTGCTTTGCATGAGGAACGTAAGCTGGATAGTGTTTTACCTGCAGCATTCAGTCACCTGCAAGAAATGTGCTTGGGTTGTTGCAAAGATACACTTTTTTAAAAGTACATCTAGCACGCGCAAAAAATGTTACTTTTATTAATTAAAATACATACATGTTTACCCTATGTCCAACCCACTCACTGTGATAAAACGGAAGAGTAAAATGAAAAAAACTAAAAGTGGGTCTGTCACTTTAAACTCACGTTAAAAATGCATTTTCCTCACGGGTGGTGCCCAGAATGCAGTGAGGTTTAAGGGGGTCAACACCCCAGCGGGTTTATGGGACCCTTTGCATTCCCCTTTAAGTGTTTTATCGTTATTTTTCATGCATCACAGAAATTTCAGTAAAAAATTCAAAATAATATTAAGACCAAAAAGATTACCTTCTGTGCTTCATGTGGGCGTGGAAAACCCGTTGAAAAACCCATAAAAATGCACAAGCCCCAAGCAATCCCCGGAGTCCTGTGTTTCTAACAGAACGTCCGGAACCGTTGTACGATATGATGATAAAAACCGGCTGGCGTTCGGCGGCAGCTTCACTGGGAGGCGGTCTCAGGGCTTTGTGGGAAAATTGGCAGAGTGATTCTTCAATGACCACTGAGCAAACCCTGTGTCACACTCTGTGCTCGGAACGCGGCTCGCAAAGCCAACTGGTTTTGGGAAGAGAATGTGGTGGTGCCAGCGCTCCAGAAAGCAGTACCCTCAGGGGATGGTGTGGGGTCTCGGGCTCCGTGCCTCACCTTCGCTCGGGGCCCAGAGACGCTCTCACCCGAAGCTGGGCTGCGCCCTGGCGATGGCGGGGAGGGACAGGCTCGCGTGGGTACCCCCTCTTTTCTCCGGACTCACTCAGACCGCCAGGGAACGCACGTCAAGTAGAAAACCAGCCCTGGCCGGTGTGGCTCAGTGGTTGAGCGTCGGCCTGAGAACTGAAAGGTCCCAGGTTCCACTTCCGGTCAAGGGCACACACCCAGGTTGCAGGCTAGATCCCCAGTAGGGGGCGTGCAGGAACCAGCGGATCCATGATTCTCTCTCATCGTGGATGTTTCTGTCTCTCTCTCCCCCTCTCCCTTCCTCTCTGAAATTGATAAAAATACAAGTTTTTAGAAAGAAAGAAAACCAGTGCCCGGCCGCTTCAGACGCTGGCCAGTCTGGTCTGAAGTCCCGTGTGAAGGAGCAATGCTTGTCCTCTCAGGGATGCTCCTCCTCCACCACGGGTCCTCCCCGGGCCCTGACACGAGTGAAGAAACCCGCGCATGGGAGGTCAGGAGGGGCCCTGAAGCAATGAGGCGGGAAATAAGTTTTCACCAGAACTGCAGGGTCAGGTCTGCACACCAAGCAGCCATCTCAGTCACGTCTCTGTGTGTTCACACAGACAGCCATCCCGTCCAAATGCCCTCATCAGCAGCAGCCACGCAACGCCACGCACCAGACCCTGCCACCCCTTAACTTTAGTTTATCGGCGTGTCAGTGGCTTTGTAATTTTGAAGATAGCCTTAGTACAAAACAAGAAAAAACCTGAAGAAATACACTGCATTTCATTGTAAAATGTGGAATATACGTAGCTCACGTGATGTAGTAAAAAGAGCCTATGAATAGACAGGTGACGATTAAATCTACAAAATCTGTTTAAATAATAGAAAACATTCGTATAGATCCTATTGCAATTCCAATTTAAACGAAACGTCCTCAATAAATCTAGGTTATCTTTTATGTCTAAGTAGGGTTATACTACTGTTCACTAAATCAGATTAGATCGACAAATCCGTGCCTCATCCCATATTTGAGAAATCTCAACACCAGATTAATTTTTTTAAGTTAATGTTATTTTATAAGAAAATAAATTGTTTCAATTTTTAAAATTACAATAGCTCAGCCAGCGTGGTTCAGGAACCAGGAGGTCACTGGTTGGATCCCAGGTCAGGGCACACGCCCAGTTTGCAGGCTCCATCTCCAGTAGGGGGCGTGCAGGAGGCAGCCGATCCATGATGTTTCTCTCTTATCAATGTTTCTCGCTCCCTCTCCCTTCCTTTCTCTCTCTAAAAATCAATAAAAATGTATTTTTAAAAATTTATAAAAACACAATAAAAGCCTTCCTTTTTATCGTTAAAAAGTAGAGTCACTTGCTGTGACCGGGAGTTAAGGTCAACGTGCATTAAGGTCCTACTCGTATGACCAGATGATAAGGTGCGAATATTTTCCTGGAGCACGTTTCTCCCTTTGTCCAGCAGTCGTTTTGCCAATTGGAAAGAGACAGTGCCATGCAGAAGGCTCACCCATCACTGCTGTTCTCAAAGGTGGGCACAAGAGTGTGAGAGAGACACATGGACTGGCTGCCTCCCACAAGTACCTCCACCCGGGCTGGGGAGCCTACAACCCAAGCACCAGATGTGTGCCCTTGACCGGGAATCGAACCCACAACCCGTCGGTCTGCAGGCTGACGCTCTAACCACTGAACCAAACCAGCCAGGACAAGAGACCTTCCTCTCAGGGTGGCGTGCGAGGGCGACTGACTTCGTTTTGAGGGTTTGCCCTGTGCCCTGTGCATTACTAACTCCTCAGCTCTCATCTCATTTACCACCCCTCCTCCTCTCCAGAGCCCCAGAGCACCCCTCCACTCTGTCTGCAGATACTAACTCCGGCCCAGAGCCCTGAGTCATCGGACCCAGGTAACACGGCCCCAGGCACACGGCGCAGGCACTCGGCCCCAGACACACGGCCCAGGCATACCACCCCAGGCACACCACCCCAGGCACACGGCCCCAGGCACAGGGCCCCAGGCACACCGCCCCAGGCACACGGCCCAGGTACACCACCCCAGGCACACCACCCCAGGCACACGGCCCAGGCACACGGCCCCAGGCACACGGCCCCAGGCACACGGCCCCAGGCACAGGGCCCCAGGCACACCGCCCCAGGCACACGGCCCCAGGCACACGGCCCCAGGCACAGGGCCCCAGGCACACCGCCCCACGCACACGGCCCAGGTACACCACCCCAGGCACACCACCCCAGGCACACGGCCCAGGCACACGGCCCCAGGCACACGGCCCCAGGCACACGGCCCCAGGCACAGGGCCCCAGGCACACGGCCCCAGGCACAGGGCCCCAGTGGCTGGGCCTGGACCTGCCCTCGCCCGGCTTCCTCTCCCCACCCCTCGCACCGCCCCCAGTGGGCGTGCGGAGCCTCCGTGGAGCACAGAACGCCCCGTTGTCCGGAACAATGGCCACGGAAAGCAGGCCGGCTTCCTGGCTGTCCGCTCGCTCTGCAGGAAATCATTATGATGTTGTGTTTCCCACCTCCTTCTTGTCAATGGCAGAAAGGAAGAGAGAGGGAAAGAGAGGAAAACCCACCGCTGCAGTGTCAGCTCCTGCAGAGAGCGAGGAGGTGGGCCTTGGTCCGGTCCTGTGCAGACGGACCCCGCACCCCTGCCTGTCCCTCCCTCGCCCACAGGGGGTGACGCGGGTCTGTGTAAGCGGACACGCAGCCACACGGGAAGCGCTCAGTGCAGCGCTCGGCGCGTAGTAGGTGTTCCTCACATGTCCGTGCCCCTCACCATCCTTTATGGGCAGAGCCGGAGCTGTGAGCCGCTTCTCTGCACCATCAGCAGCCGGAGCACAAGCTCTCCCGAAGGCCGGGGAGGGAACCAGCTGGGGCGGAACGGACGCCTTGGGGTGGCCACGCGTTTGCCATTGTGTAATGTATCCCAGGACCTAATAGAAACGTGGTCGTCAATCGCGACTTCTTTAAAACTGGAGCACTCACACGCCCTTCATTCTGACCACTGACAAAGGCAGGCGTGTCGCACAGAAAGTCCTTGTTCTTCATTCTGTCACACACGAAGCTCAGAGAAACGCAAACTTTCCCCGTGGCAAAGCCCTGATGCGGCTGTGTCTGCTGTGCCTGAGCCCCAGGGCTGCTCCACAGTGTTGTTAACGGGGGAAAAAACCACTAAAACCTGTAAAAAGTTTTAGTGAGTTTATTTGAGCCAAACTGTCGACATATGCTGGGAAGCAGAACCTCAGTGAAATGAGATAATGCTCCGGAGAATGGCCGGTTACGTTTCTATATTTATACATTGCAATCAGAGGAAGTTAGGTGAGTTACATGAAATCCATTGGTGATAGATTAGGAGGTGGGACAGAGCGAAGCGGGAAACCTCTGGGATAGGGTGAAAGGTGAAATGATGGACATGAGCTCCTTTCACAGAGATGGATACAGGATACTCTAACGTAATTAACAGTTGACAATTAACTTGATAACAGTAACAATGAGGGAATGTCTCCAGGCCATTTGTTGTGTCCTGAGGGGTCCGGGGTAAAAAGGAAGTTACCCAGACATCTCTCAGATATGTTATCTTAGAGGCAGGAAGGCTTCTCTCCAGGCTCAGGAAAGAAGATCTAAGTTGATCTTTGTCAGGTGAAATATCGGTCTAGAACATGACTACCCACTATAACCTGTTTGTAGTTAAATATTTAATTTTCAAACCATCTTTTGTGGTTATTTTAGGTCTCTGAGTTTGCAAGACTGCCACGCAGGCCTCCCCTGAGCTTGTCAGGTCAGCATGTGGCTCTTTTCGTTCACAGTGTCTGTCTCAGACCTCATATTGCTGAGGGTACACAGACCCCAATGAGGATAGGGATCCACCAAACGAAGCAAATGCTTTGTAGCGTCAGACAATGAAAGCCAGGGTGTGCATGTTATCTTTATGGACTGTGAGGACTACCATCCATTTAAGATACATTTGGATATCTCTCCATGGTTTTTTATTTAACTACCATCCCCAATGTGGAAGCTCAGAATTAAAGGAACAGTAAGAATGATCAAATTCAACTCTACTTGCAGGGTTCCAAAAAACGTGGTGCCTATTTCGTTTTCACAAAAATATCTTTATCACAAGGACTTCTCACCACTGCCAGATGGCAGACACATACGTAGTGAAGTGGCATTCTTACGAACAAGGCTTTGAAGGACGTTTGGTTTCATCCATTTGGACAGAAAGGTCTTCAGAGGAGGTGTGAGTGAGCCTGACAACCATCTAAAACAGCGGCGCTCAGCCTTTCTGATGTCTCGACCCCCAGGCTGAGAACCGCTGACAGGGTCGCCTACGACCATCGGGAAACAGATACTTACATTCCACTCATAACAGTACAAAATCACGTGATGAAGTAGCAATGGAGATAACGTTATGGTTGGGGTCACCACCCCACGAGGAGCTGCGCTAAAGGCCGCGGCATCAGGAAGGTGGAGAACCACTGGTCCAAACCAGCCCACAGGCCTGGGAGCCATCCAGCGACCTTCCCACGCTTCATTCGCGTTTCCATCGGCCGAATTCTTCGCGATCGTTAACTTCCTTAGACGCTTCCCCAGAGGATTTCCTGTCCTGCGTTCCATGCTGGTTTGGACATTGATGGTGACATTGGAGACCTCCTAGCTCACCTAGGACATGAGATCTGACCCGAAGTCAGTTTTCTAAGCCATGGCGCTGCCCACAAACCATCCCCGACTAGCGCTGTCCAGCCAGTTCCTCCTGCTCACGGGGCCCCAACCTCATTGGTTTGGAAAGGAGCGACGTGTTCCCCGTATTCCCACGCCCCGCCGCTCCCCGATGCCGATTGTTAAACTGTAACTTAGAGATGGTGCCCGCCAACCCCGGCTCCCGTGGGGGGAGGCCAGGGCGCCTCATCGCACCCAGAGCTGGGACCGCGCCTGGGTGGCTGTCGGGTGAGGGTCTAGAGCGGTGAAAGCAGAAATGAAGGAGCAGGCCTGGGGAGTAGGGACCAGGTCGGAAAGCGGAGGAGACCCAGGGGGACGCGCCTGCGGAGAATGAAGCCCGGACGGGGAGCGTGCAGCTACCGGGTAATCACTGCTCACCAGCGAGTGGCCCTCCGACCCCAGGGAGGGGGGATGTGAGAGTAAAAGAAGCCAGAGAACAGGAGGGGAGGCGGGTGGGAACCGAATACAGAGAAACACAATACAGAGGCGAGCGTGTGCGACGGATAAACGTGTCCAGGAAGACGGATGGACAGGCCGGCTGATGGGCCTCAGCTGGGCTGGGAGCGCCCGGCCGGCCGGCCTGGGACACGGGGGTAGCTCACAAACGCCTTCCGGCTGCTCGGCTGCCTGCCGGCAGGACAGGCTGGATCTGCCCTCGTGCTGGGAAGGGGCTGAGGGCCGGGCCTGGCTTCCTCCTGCCGATGGGGGTGAGGAGGGTGAGGAGGGTGAGGAGTGGCGGGAAGCGGCAGTGCCCTGGGTGGGCCGGCTCTGAGGTGGGACCGGCCGTGGGGATGGGGACCTCGGAGGGGAGCTCAGAGCTGGTCAGTGCGGCCTGCGGCTGGGCCGGCTCTCAGAGGACAGCGGGCACCGGGCTGAGCGGTCACCCCACTCACAGGGCAGGGCTGCTGGGTGGAGGGCACCCCCTCTGCTCCTGTCAGACCCGCGGGACCTTCGGGAGCTCAGCAGGCAGAGGGAGGCGAAGCCTCGTGACCCCTGTGGCCCCCAGAGGCTCGCTCTTGTTTTCTTTTCCTTTTTAATCCTCACCCGGGATGTTTCCCCAGTGAGTTTTAGGGAGAGTGGGTGGGAGAGGGAGAGACAGAGAGAAACACCGACATGAGAGAAACACATCTATGGGCTGCCCCCGGCACTCGCCCGGACCAGAGCCTGGGTTGGGGAGGAAGGAGCCTGCATCTGGGGTGTGTCCTTGACCGGAATCGAACCCAGGACCCGTCAGTCCCCGGGCCCGTGCTCTATCCACTGAGCCAAACAGGCCAGGGCCCTAAAGAGCTATCTCTTTACCGAACTCTGGAGATTGTCAGAATAAAGCATAATAGCATGATTAGTTCAAATCTATAACAAAATAAAAGCGTGCACAAGGCACACGCTTAAATACACACATAACGCACACACCTGCGCACTGAGCTGCACGCAGGAGCAAGGCCTGTATCGCTGCCGCCTCTAGCGCCCGCTTTACAGCCCTCAGCGTTATGGTTTGGGAGCGCACGTTCCTCGTCTGGATCAGCCTGATTTCCGTCTTAGGACCTTGTTCAAAATGGGGACACAGCTGGACCGGCCCTTTCCTCTTTCACTGGGACACACACACACACACACACACACACGTGCACGCACACCACTAGCACACACACACACACACATGCATGTGCACACACACACCATGAGCATACACACACACTCACTCGCGAGCACACACACAGGCACACACACACACACACACACACCCCTTGTTTCCTGGGGGTCCGTTATTAGTGTTCCACATGTCCTCTGTATGAACGGGAAAGCAACCTAAAGCCCAATAGAATTCACACACCTGACTCCTATTGGCAACACGTAAGGGCTTGTATTGTGCCTATGGCTGTGTTTTAACCACGAGATTGCTTTTAAGATATGTTTTTATTGATTTCAGAGAGAAAGGGAAAGGGAGAGAGATAGAGATAGAAACATCCATGATGAGAGAGAATCAGGGACTGGCTGCCTCCTGCACGCCCCACACTGGGGATCAAGCCCACAACACAGGCCTGTGCCCTGACTGGGAATGGAACCGTGACTCTGACCTATAGGTCGATGCTCAACCCCTGAGCCACACCGGCCACCTCACTGTGAGACCTGAAGACATGCTGACCAAAGGAAGGAAGCCTTCCACCGGATTGGTGCTGACTCAGCCAGCTCCAGCCCCACCCAACCACGCCGACCTGCCCCGGGGACATTGCATTTTGATACTTTGATCCATGAACCCACAACACGTAGAAGATCATTCCAGAGTAAGAATCATACTCTTCATTAAGGTTTTAAATCTCAGGCGGAGAGGCTGCACGTGAACATACAACTGCACGTGAATGCCTGTCCCAGACCCAGGCCCCGGGCCCTCCTGGTGGCCACGGGGACGTCCCGGAGGTGAAGTCTCATCCTGAACCTGCAGGAAGCAGCCCTGCCTTCCTCTAAGGCAGTGTTTCCCAACCTTCTCTCATGATGAGAATCACCTGGTGGAGTTGTTAAAACACAGATTCCTGAATCCCAACTAAGAAGTGCTAAACTAGAATTTTTGAGAACATATAGGTAAAATTGCATACCTAACTTAGTGCTCTGTATATAAAATCTGTCTTAGAGCACTAGTTAAGTATACAATTTTACCTATATGTTCCCCAAAATCCTAGTTTAGCACTTCTTAGTTGGGATTCAGGAATCTGTGTTTTAACAACTCCACCAGGTGATTCTCATCATGAGAGAAGGTTGGGAAACACTGCTCTAAGCCTCACCGCCCACAGGTGAGCGCCCAGCAGTTCGGTTTTGCTGTGTTCACGTTCACGGCTGAGGAGTGGGAGCATCCTGAACGGTCTTCCGAGACCTGCTGCTCTCACTCCGCCCTCCGCGGGAGGGGCCCCTGTTAACGTGCGGGGCTGCGGTTCTCTGTTTGCACTGTTGTTTTAAATAAATCTTTATTGTTGAAAGTATTGCATAAGCCCTCTCCAACCCCGCTCCCCCCAGCCCTCACCACCTCCATCTGTGTCCATGGGCTACGCACACACGCACATGAGCGCTTCGGTTGACCTCTCTCCCCTCCACCCTCACCTCCTTCCCTCTGAGGTTTGACGGTCTGATCGAGGTCTCCCTGTCTCTGGCTCTATTTTTGTTCATCAGTTTACGTTGTTCATTAGATCCCACAAATGAGTGAGATTATGTGATATGTATCTTTCTCCGACTGGCTTGCTTCTCTGAGCACAATGCTCTCCAGCTCCATCCATGCTGTTGCAAAGTATTTTTTCACCACAGCAAAGTATTCCATTGTGTGGATGTACCACCGTTTTCTAATCCACTGCTGATGGGCACATAGGCTGCTTCCAAATCTTAGCTGTGGTGAAACATGCAGTGTGCCGCTATGAACATAGGGGTGCATATGTCCTCTCTGATGGGGTTTCTGGATTCTCGGGTCTGTTCCTAGAAGTGGGAACACAGAGTCAATGGTAGGATTCAGCCCAGGGCGTGTTTCCTTTCTCCGCCTGAGAGATGCTGAGACGCCACTCGGGTTGCTCCCGCCGTGTTGCTATGACACAGTGGGACTGCGTATACCGGATCTCCGGGGCTGGGGGTCTTTCAGGAATACGCTTGCTGGTGGGATTTCAGGATCCGAGACAGTCCCTGCCCTCAGGCCAATCTGTACTCCCAGCCACAGAGTGTGAGGGTTCCATGGCACAGCGTCCTTCCCGACATTTTGAATTATTGTTAAACTTTCAAGATGCTTTCCAGTCTGGTGGGTGGAGGGTGTATCTCACTCTGGTTTGGATTCGCATTGCCCTCACTGTGAATCACAGCAGATTCATACGTAAAATGGATGAAGACCTTGCTCTGAATCGTTTGTTCCTAATTGGGTAGCAGTGACCTGAGTTTGTGTAATTATGGTGAAGCCACTTTTTTTGCTTATATTTGTTTAAGAGAAGAACTATGTCCTTCTGGTTAGGTCAGTGGTCAGCAAACTGAGGCTCGCAAGCCACATCTTTGGCCCCCAGAGTGTGGCTCTTCCACAAAACACCACATGTGGGTACCCACCTACAGTGTGATTGTAACTTCGTGGCCCATGCGCAGAAGTCGGTTTTCTGCTCTCAAAAGAAATTTCGATCGTTGTGCGGTGGATAGCTGGCTCTGTTGACTAATGAGTTTGCCGACCACTGGTTTAACCTAATTGTTAATGCTTCGCCATGGCAGCTGCAAGGAGGCTTCGCTGTGTCCTTATTGCTGTATTTCTTTCCTGTGTTTTCACTTTTCTGCTGATTTTGATTTCACTGTGTGATCACTCCCACCAACGGGGCTCCTTAAACAGACGAGTCTGCTTTGTAGCTTGTTCCCGGCGTCTCTCTTCTTCTCGCTGACACTTGGCAGTGTTTGCTCTGTGCCCTCTCTTTTGGGGGTGAGCCTGCTTCTGGTGCCATGGAGACGGGCCTTTTCTGGGAAGAGTGGAAGCAAGACCATGGGACACATCCAGTCCGGCATTAATATGGGCAGCACGTCTCAGTGACCCACACGAACTCATCCACGTTTCCCGGTAGCCAGAGGCAACCATTGGCACGTGTTTTCCTCGTTCCTCCGAACCACCAAAGGGGAGAAAGGCCGTTCCGTGGAATTTTCAGCCGTGTTGGCACAGGAGAGCTCCAGAGCTCAGCAGGAAAATAAACCAGCGACGCGTCATGCTCTTTCTATTCCGAGAGGCATTTCCCAGAAAGTTGGGAAAACACGCAGAGTGAATTCCGACTTTGAACCTAAAGCCCGAGATGGACAAGGGATCTTATTTTTGTTTTTCAAAATAGCTCGCAGAAAATCCAGCGTCTAAATATAGTGCAGCGTGTTTGTTGATGTAAAAGTGCACATCTCTTTCATGTGACCGGATTCTGGTCCCCCTTGTAACGTAGACCAGACAGAATGCAATAATACGTAAGAAATTATCAAAATTCGACAAGTTGTAAAAACGTACAACGTAATTGAAATATTTTTCACCACAAAATATTTAATTTCGGAGATTGCTTTTCACGCCGGCTTTCTGAGCGCGATGGGTTTTCACTTAAAGATCTCGGCTGACCTCGTAGAGATGCTGGGCCTTCGCCGGAGACTGTTAGAAGCGGCAGCGAGTGGTAAGCCAAGGGCAAATTCAATGAGAGCATCTCCATCCCAACGTCAGCTGGCGACGATGGAAGACTCGCAGACGCCGATGTGACGTGTCTGAAGTCCCACAGGCCCGGGCCCTGTGCACATATAATACATACACAGCACGGGAAGCCAGGTCACCCTGCAGCACATGCTCCCCATTCACACACATGAAACACGCCATCACAGTGGACGGATCTCCCATGTGAACAGCCCTCTCTGTGTGTCTCAGGAAAGTACAGTCTCATCGCTGGCAGGGTTCGGCCTCTCTGACCGGGTCTGCACCTTTCACCCCACTCACCCCCATCCGGTCATTTCCTCTCCGGTCCTTGGACCACGTCACCTTCCTCCCGGACGGCCTTCCCCGAGCTCTCCTGCTGTGGCTCCGTTCCTGGCTGCGGACGCTCCCGCGGTTGAAATCGGAGGGTGTCATAGAGGAAGCAGAGCAGGAGGCGGGGTGAGCGCGTCTGGAGGGGAAGTCGCTGGGGGTGTGCTCAGAGCTCCCTGGTGAGGCGGCATCTCACCTGGCATCACAGCCTCAGGGCCATGGGTGCCTCCGGGAGGGGAGGTGCAGGGGGGGCGACACTGTAGCCAGGCGGGCGGAGACATCACTGTGCCTCACGGTCGTGCCTCATGGTGAAGCCTCACGCCCTTTCCCGCAGAAGCAGGCGCCCTGGCCTGTGTCCCCAGGCCCCTGAGCGGCAGCAGTTCCGTCTGCACAGTCTGCACCGCCCTCGGCGCTGTCACCTGGTCCGAGGTCAGCGGCTGCTCAGCTGGGGCATCTCTTGCACAGCGAGCGGCATCCTTTCTGATTAGCAAACCCCCACTCATCCCGTGGTTTCTGATTAGTAAATCCCGACTCATCC
This sequence comes from Pipistrellus hanaki, assembly GCF_964339955.1. Taxonomy (NCBI): domain Eukaryota; kingdom Metazoa; phylum Chordata; class Mammalia; order Chiroptera; family Vespertilionidae; genus Pipistrellus; species Pipistrellus hanaki. Next base: position 86,308,599 of record NC_140510.1, read on the forward strand.
GCCGGACCCGAACAGAGCCTGGGGCTGACTCTCCGCCTCAAGCCCTGGGGACCGCATCCTTGTCCGGCCCCCCCGGGAGCTGCCCCTCTGCCCACCGCAGCCCGGGACTCGGGGGACTGGGAGGGGGCGCAGGGGGCCCCTCCAGCGCTCCCCTCTGACAGCCCGCTCTCCTCTGCGCCCCGCGGACAGGGGCTGCCCCTCCCGATGGGGGCAGAGCCGGCCCGGCCCCCTCCTGCCCGCCTTCGCGTGCAGACGTTCGGAGGGTCACTCAGTCCCTCCAGAGGGTCCTTCCAGCTCACAGGGTCCGGTGTGTAGTGACTCGTTTGAAAGAGAAATGTGGGGAGCGGCTTAGAAAGAAAAGACCAGCTTCCCCCGGCTGGATTGTCGTAGATTGATCTCTGGCTCTCGGGTATTGGTAAGATGTACTTACAAGATATGAAACATTAATGTGCAGTTCTTAAACTATGAAAAATTAATGACGTTCTATTTTTGGTGAGAAGTCCATTGCCCATTTAGAGATTGAAAAGCTGCATTTCTGAGGCTCAGCTTGAAGGCGGACTTGGCTGGAAGGCGATGGGGCCTGAGGCTGCCCGGCAGGCTGCCCTCGCCCTCCCGGGGTCGGCTCGGTGCGGGTTCGGTTTAACCTGGTGAACCGGCACGGGAATGCGGCCCAGGGAGGGGACCCCCGTCTCAGCCCCTCCACCGTCAGGGCGCGTGTGGGGCGAGTGTGGGGTTCAGGGGCATCACCGCCCGCTCCCCAAAACCTCCTGGCACAAAAATGACAGCTGACGCTTTTGGGCAACCAGTTAGACGGCTTTCCCGCGCTCACACCCCGGTGACACCTGGTCCGAGCGAGGCCGCTGCTCCACGAGCACAGTTTTCACCCCGTTCACACTCAGCAGGAAGGAGCACTGAGCTCCCGTTCACCGCCGAGCCCTAGGGCCTGGCTGGTGGCCAGTGCACAGCACAGCGACAGGTGCTTCCGCCGTTCGGTCGACTTGCATATTCCCCTTTGATTACAGAGCGCTATCCCACTTGGCAAGGGTGTCCGGGTGGGAGGGATAATGTAATTGCCTAAATCACAGCGGGCATAGATGGTATCCGTCCAAGTCGGACTCCGCCAGGGACTCACCGGGAAGAGGAGCGCTGCTCAGGTCTCCGGAGACACACGTGTGCGCACAGCGCGGCGAGGCCGCCCCTGGCTCTCGAATGTTTGCGGAGACACACGTCACGGGGTTTGCACGGGTCCCGGCGCCTCAGCACGCCCGTCACGGTGGCTAGGAAGAGCGTCGCCAGGGCAGGCCGAGGCGCTGCTCCGAGGAGCGTGAGGGAGGGCCCCTTCTCCGCCGGTCCTCGGGCTGCCGGCACCCTCTCCGCCCCCTGGGATATGAGGAAGGGCGCACACGCGATGCTGGTCCATGACGGCCGCTCCCTCTCCTCACGGGGGCAGGGCAGACGCAGTGTGACGCCGTTCACACGTGTGACGGAACATTGACAGGCGGGGAGACCACGAGCCCGAGGTCGCCATCACCCGCGTGACAGCGAGCGACAGTCCCTGGCAAGAACCTCTGGTGGGAAGGGAGACAATGCGTGTGTCAGCCGCTGTGAAACGTGAAATTCTGAGACGTAAACATGAGGCCCATTGGTGGTCATGCTTTTCTCCTCTTTCCTTGTTTTGCCCATGTTGCCTCCCCTATGGACTATGGAATATTCTCTCTCCTCCCTCTCTCTCTCTCTCTCTCTCCCCCTCCCCCTCTCTCCCTCTCTCTCCAGCTCTCCCCCCCTTCTGCCCCATCTCCCCCCCCCCCAATATTTGCTTAGATCCAGACCCTTCTCTTGTTGGTGCAGAGGAAAACCTACCCCTCTCCTCCTCCTCAATCCAAAGGCGTTTCAGAGGCTGCTGGGGGGCGGGGCTGTGTGTGAAGTCCCTTCCAGGGCTCAGAGCGGTGACCCCTCACTGTTCGGTCCCTTAGAGGCATTCACATGTAAAACAGCCCTTACAGAGAGCTCCAGCGGCCCCAGGCCCCCGGAGAACGTGGAGGGCGGAGAAGGGCAGAAAGGAAGACTTGGGCATGTCCCCCCAGTGCAGTGACATGCAAACAGATTGCAAACAGACGCAATCACTGTATGGCTCTGAGCTACTGCACGTGTGCTCTCTGCAGCGTGTAATTGCCCCCGAACTTTAGGGGAAGTTTGGGTCGTACACGGGCGGAGCCGGGAGGAAGAGGGGCTGACGGGAAGGGCGGACACCGCGAAGTCCCGTGGTTTTGCTGGGATTCGGATTTGCTCAGATTGGCTCGGATTCTATAAAGCGCGCTGAGTGAGGGCAGCCGGAGGCGGGGCTGTCGGAAACCCGCAGAGGTGCTGCGGGTCCGGGGAGGGCTGTGTCCCAGGTTCGGTTCCGTTAAAATCCTGGGGTTAGTCACCCTCCCCTCAGGACGCTGGCATTTTGAAATGCAGCATCTGGCTCCACGCACGCTGACGGCTGACAAAAGCTTCAATACCAAACAGCTCTCACCTCTGTCTCCTGGGCCTCTGTCCTCACTCGATGGCCAAAGACTTCTCCGCATTTCACTTTTAAATTGGGATTTTCTTTCTCTCTTAGAACGCAAACGTCGATGCTAGCACAGATATCTAACATTAGCAGGCAACGATAAATGCTGACTGCGCGCTGTAGAGGAATTAGAGAGCAGCTCATTTGAGAATGTTCACACGCTCCCGTGTTAGTTGCCATAGCATCGCCTGCCAGCCTCTGAGAAGTTTTCTGCAGAAGTATTCGTGTTCCCGGGAGACGGCGAGACCTCGATCTCGTCTTCCGGAGGAAAGAGCTCAGTGAGAGACAGTGCAGGGACGAAGGGAGGAGGTATCGGCCGCAGCGAACGCACTCAGGGCGGCGAAACCAGGACACAGAGGCCGCAGGAGGCGGGCGGCCGCTCTGCTCCGGGGCGTCAGGGCAAAGGGCCCGTGGAGGCCGGGTGTGGGGGCGCCTGGGACGAACTGCCACTGCCCATTGCCCCCCGGTTGCACTAGTCACAGTGAAGTAGGTGTGTGCTGGAGGAGTCAGAGACTGGTGAAAGTGGTTTGTCTTTATTTGTAAACGCACTGAACGCACCAAAAAGTGTTTCCAGGCGTCACAGGCAGTGA
>NC_140510.1:86316742-86318970 GCF_964339955.1 Pipistrellus hanaki
TAATTTTTATAAAACAGCGAGAGCCCCGCCAAAGCCATGCAGCTTGCAGTGTATGTAAGGCTTTAGTCCGGAGCCCGATGGCACGTGGCTCAGAGACCGGGCCGGCTGGGGACCCCGTGGAGCCGGCCCTGCCTCCCTTCTCCGCATCACTTCCTGGCCTGGGGGCTGGCAGCAAAAGTGCTCGGCCCACGGGTTAGCAGGAAAGAAGGCTATTTTAGAAGCCTTTTGGGAACATGTTTGTGAAACAGGAAAAAACATACATGGCGTTGATAATAGCTCTCGGCGAGGCTGCTGGCCGGGCGGCGGCCACCTCCGGGCGGGTGGCCCTCAGCCTCGGTCCAGCGCCCAGGCCTGCGCTCCAGGGCGCTCTGTGAGGGACAGACCTCCCCTCAGTCCCGGTCCAGACGGTCCCAGGAGGAAGACGGAGCCATAAGCCGCGCGGGGAGGGGACAGGGGAGCAGCTTGAAGGCTCCCCGTCCCGCCTGGACGAAGGGGTGCTGAGCTCCCCAGCACTCGGTCCTGTTCCTGTTCCTACGGCTCCCCCCGCCCCCTTCCCCCTGGGCTCCCGCTCTGACAGCACGAAGCTGGCCTTCGGGGTCCAGGGACCTCACCAAGCTCTTGGGATGCGTTTGGTTTTAAATAAATATGCTTACGTGAGTCGATAATAAATCTAATAAAACACTAAGATGGAATCCTGTTTAAGGCCGTAAACATAGAAGCCCTGTAAAGAAACAAAATTTCAGGACCGTGAATATTCTGCTGCTTTTAAAAAATAATGGAAAGTAGAGTTAATTTTATATGAAGAGTCCATTCACCATCGGTTTTTTCTTTTCTTCCTTCTTCCCTCCCTCCCTTCTTCCTTCCTTCCTTCCTTCCTTTCCTTCCTTCCTTCCTTCCTTCCTTCCTTCCTTCCTTCCTTTCTCCCTTCCTCCCTGCCTCCCTCCCTCCCTCCCTTCCCTCCCTCCCCACCTCCATCACTTTCCCCTCTCCATCCTTCCTAGTTTCCGTTATATAGTAATAACCCCACACAAGGAAAGATCTGGGATGTAAGATTTTTAACCCTGGTACATTTTCAGAAACAAACTCAAGTACAGTAACTTCTGCTCTTCACTTCCTTGATAATATTCCCCTATTGCTTTTTGTTGTTATTGTTTATAATAACTGCCTTTTGGAAAGGGAGGTTCATTTGGTGGGAAAGGTGAGTTGCGTCGGATCAGCCGTATTTCGAGTTCCTGTGCTTCCCAAATGCGGAGGCTTGCTGGGAGGGGCTGTATAAATTTTTTGAGAAGGACTGAAAGCTCTAAATAATGAAAATGCCATAAGTTAGATGATGGACGACCACCACGTTATGGTCGCTAACGTTCCAGCAGAGTGGTATCTTTTCTGATCTTGCTGTCTGTGGGAGAAAACATGTTTTCACGGAGAACTTGACTCCGGACTTGATGGAGAGGAAATAGGTGTCGAGCTCTGAGTCCAAAGAGCTGGAGAGACTTTAGTTTTCTGAGCTCTGGGCCAGGGACACTTTTCCACATTAGATCTCCATTAACTACAAAGCCTCCCCCCCCACCCCACCCCAGGCTCCACCTTTTACTAATGGGGCTGAGATTTGGCCCTTGCCTCCTCCACAGATAAAGAGGGTGGCCAAATGACCGGAAAGCGGTTAATTATGCCCACAATGGGAAAATTATTTCCGTAAGTACTTCAGAGTGTAAAATCAAGTCCCAAATTCAATCACAATATTATCTCTCTTTAAAAGTTATTCAGCTGTTCAACCTGGCATGTCCATTAGATAAGCCAGCAAGCAGAGTCAATATATTCTTTTGTTGTTTCCAATCCATTGTTAGTAAGGCTAAAAGTCAACCCAAAACTGAAGTCAAGTTTGAAAGGTTTCATGTCTTGAATTTAATTGGATTGGCATGTGATAGTGGTTTGTGACTGATTATAATTTATGCAAGCAGTGTGCTAGAGCTTCAGTTTACATAAGCTCAGCACTAAGATACTGTTATCCTAACTCGATGGACATCATATTTGGAAAGACACTTGTTATCGTTTGCTTTGCTTGACATTTTCATAACGAACTTAAATGACAATGAAAACAATTATTGTTTCTGCAGAATAAAACAAAACAAAAACAAAAAACCCTCAAGATGTGTATGACCCCTACCTTGAAATGTAGGGTTAATTTTACTTGCAACGCTATTAAAAATGAGACAAACAAAGTAAAGCAT
>NC_140510.1:86319070-86354070 GCF_964339955.1 Pipistrellus hanaki
ATAAATATAGATATAGATGATATACAATAGATATAAGAAACTTATTTCATAACTGGAAGCTTATTTCATCCCCTCGGTCGTTAGCCTGACCTTCACCGCCTGGGCCTCACAGGGGCCCATAGAACGGAATCTAAGCTCTTGGGCGTGGCATCCAGGCCACGATCTTTCTCGCTTGACTAAGTCCATCCTGTGAGCAGGCTGCTCTGCACGCACCTCTGTGCGTCCTCTCTGCGTGGCGGGGGCTATGGGGGGGGGGACCACACCTGTACGGGCATCTCGTCCGCAGCAGGCTCTGCTGGAGGAGAGACAGCGCTTTGCAAGGATAACTTTAGCCAAAAAAGAGAAAGGCAAGCAGCCGCGAGGAGTGGGTGGGAGGCATGTGGCGTTGTTCGCCGGCACAGGCTCTGCCTCACACAGGGCAGAGGAGGGCCTGTGTGCCAGGCAGGTGGGGAGTGTGGGGGGAGTGTGGAGGGAATTGTGTGGGGGGGAATGTGGGGGGGTGTGGGGGGAGTGTGTGTGGGGGTGTGGGGGGGCTGTGGAGGGGTGTGGGGGGAGTGTGGGGGGGTGTGGGGGGAGTGTGGGGGGAGTGTGGGGGGGTGTGGGGGGGCTGTGGGGGGGTGTGGGGGGAGTGTGGGGGGAGTGTGTGGGGGGTGTGTGGGTGAGTGTGGGGGGAGTGTGGGGGAGTGTGTGGGGGTGTGTGGGGGAGTGTGTGGGGGGTGTGTGGGGGAGTGTGTGGGGGAGTGTGTGGGGGGTGTGTGGGGGAGTGTGTGGGGGGGTGTGGGGGAGTGTGTGGGGGTGTGGGGGGAGTGTGGGGGGGTGTGGGGGGAGTGTGGGGGAGTGTGTGGGGGGTGTGTGGGGGGAGTGTGGGGGAGTGTGTGGGGAGGGTGTGGGGGGCTGTGGAGGGGTGTGGGGGGAGTGTGGGGGGGCTGTGGAGGGGTGTGGAGGGTGTGGGGGGGGTGTGTGGGGGGAGTGTGGGGGGAGTGTGTGTGGAGGGTGTGGGGGAGAGTGTGGGGGGTGTGGGGGAAGTGTGGGGGGAGTGTGGGGGAGTGTGTGGGGGAGTGTGTGGGGTGTGTGTGGGGGGTGTGGGGGAGTGTGTGGGGGTGAATTGTGTGGGGGAGTGTGGAGGGGAATTGTGTGGGGAGTGTGGGGGGAGTGTGGGGTGAGTGTGGGGGAGTGTGTGGGGGGAGTGTGTGGGGAGTGTGTGGGGGAGTGTGTGGGGTGTGTGTGGGGGGTGTGTGGGGGAGTGTGTGGGGGAGGGTGTGGGGGAGTGTGTGGGGGGGTGTGGGGGGGTGTGGGGGGGGTGTGGGGGGCTGTGGAGGGGTGTGGGGGAGTGTGGGGGGGTGTGGGGGAGTGTGGGGGGGTGTGGGGGGAGTGTGGGGGGCTGTGGAGGGGTGGGGGGAGTGTGGGGGGGTGTGGGGAGTGTGGGGGGTGTGGGGGAGTGTGTTGGGGGGCTGTGGAGGGGTGTGGGGGGAGTGTGGGGGGTGTGGGGGAGTGTGTGGGGAGTGTGTGGGGGAGTGTGTGGGGGAGGTGTGTGTGGGGGGTGTGTGGGGAGGGTGTGTGGGGGGGGTGTGTGGGGAGTGTGGGGGAGTGTGGGGGGGGTGTGGGGGGTGTGGGGGGTGTGTGGGGAGTGTGTGGGAGTGTGTGGGGGGGTGTGGGGAGGGGTGTGTGTGGGGGGTGTGTGGGGAGGGTGTGTGGGGGGGAGTGTGTGGGGGAGTGTGGGGAGTGTGGGGGGGTGTGGGAGTGTGTGGGGAGTGTGTGGGGGTGAATTGTGTGGGGGAGTGTGGAGGGGAATTGTGTGGGTGAGTGTGGGGGGAGTGTGGGGTGGAGTGGGGGGAGTGTGGGGTGGGGGGTGAATTGTGTGGGGGTGGAGGGGAATTGTGTGGAATAGTGGGGGGAGTGTGTGGGGTGTGTGGGGAGGGTGTGGTGGGGGGGTGGTGGGGAGTGTGGGGGAGTGTGGGGGGGGATGGGGGGTGGGGGAGTGTGTGGGGAGTGTGTGGGGGAGTGTGTGGGGGGTGTGGGGAGGGTGTGTGTGGGGGGTGTGGGGGGAGTGTGTGGGGGGAGTGTGTGGGGGGAGTGGGGGGGTGTGGGGGGTGTGGGGGAGTGTGTGGGGAGTGTGTGGGGGAGTGTGTGGGGAGGGTGAGTGTGGGGGGAGTGTGGGGGTGTGTGGGGGTGAATTGTGTGGGGAGTGTGGAGGGGAATTGTGTGGGTGAGTGTGGGGGGAGTGTGGGGTGAGTGTGGGGGGTGTGGGGGAGTGTGTGGGGGAGTGTGTGGGGGTGAATTGTGTGGGGGGTGTGTGTGGGGAGTGTGTGGGGGGAGTGTGTGGGGGGAGTGTGGGGGAGGGTGTGGGGAGGTGTGTGGGGGGGTGTGGGGGGAGTGTGGGGGGCTGTGGAGGGGTGTGGGGGGAGTGTGGGGGGCTGTGGAGGGTGTGGGGGAGTGTGGGGGCTGTGGAGGGGTGTGGGGGGAGTTTGTGTGGGGGGGTGTGGGGGAGTGTGGGGGGAGTGTGGGGGAGTGTGTGGGGAGGGTGTGTGTGGGGTGTGGGGGAGTGTGTGGGGTGAATTGTGTGGGGAGTGTGGAGGGGAATTGTGTGGGTGAGTGTGGGGGGGTGTGGGGGGGTGTGTGGGGGAGTGTGTGGGGGAGTGTGGGGTGAGTGTGGGGGAGTGTGTGGGGAGTGTGTGGGGGAGTGTGTGGGGTGTGTGTGGGGGGTGTGTGGGGGAGTGTGTGGGGGTGAATTGTGTGGGGGGGTGTGTGGGGAGTGTGTGGGGGGAGTGTGTGGGGGGTGCGTGGGGGAGGGGTGTGGGGAGTGTGTGGGGGGGTGTGGGGGGAGTGTGGGGGGCTGTGGAGGGGTGTGGGGGGAGTGTGGGGGGTGTGGGGGGCTGTGGAGGGGTGTGGGGGGAGTGTGGGGGGTGTGGGGGGCTGTGGAGGGGTGTGGGGGGAGTGTGGGGGGGTGTGGGGGAGTGTGTGGGGTGTGTGGGGGGGGTGTGTGGGGTGAATTGTGTGGGGGAGTGTGGAGGGGAATTGTGTGGGGGAGTGGTGGGGGGTGTGTGGGGGAGTGTGTGGGGGAGTGTGTGGGGAGTGTGGGGGGTGTGGGGGTGAATTGTGTGGGGGAGTGTGGAGGGGAATTGTGTGGGGGGAGTGTGGGGGGAGTGTGGGGGGAGTGTGGGGGGAGTGTGGGGGGAGTGTGGGGGGAGTGTGGGGGGTGTGTGGGGGGCTGTGGAAGGGTGTGGGGGGAGTGTGGGGGGGTGTGGGGGGAGTGTGGGGGGAGTGTGTGGGGAGGGTGTGTGGGGGGGTGTGTGGGGGGAGAGTGTGGGGGTGAATTGTGTGGGGGAGTGTGGAGGGGAATTGTGTGGGGGAGTGTGGGGGGAGTGTGGGGTGAGTGTGTGGGGAGTGTGTGGGGGTGAATTGTGTGGGGGGTGTGTGGGGGGAGTGTGGGGGGAGTGTGTGGGGGGGGTGTGGGGGGGGTGTGGGGGAGTGTGTGGGGGGGTGTGGAGGGGTGTGGGGGGAGTGTGGGGGAGTGTGTGGGGTGTGTGTGGGGGGTGTGTGGGGAGTGTGTGGGGGTGAATTGTGTGGGGGGTGTGTGGGGAGTGTGGGGGAGTGTGTGGGGGTGTGTGGGGGAGGGTGTGGGGGAGTGTGTGGGGGGGTGTGGGGGGAGTGTGGGGGGTGTGGGGGGAGTGTGGGGGGTGTGGGGGCTGTGGAGGGGTGTGGGGAGTGTGGGGGGGTGTGGGGGGAGTGTGGGGGGTGTGGGGGGAGTGTGGGGGGTGTGGGGGGCTGTGGAGGGGTGTGGGGGGTGTGGGGGGGTGTGGGGGAGTGTGGGGGGAGTGTGGGGGGCTGTGGAGGGGTGTGGGGGGAGTGTGGGGGGTGTGGGGGGCTGTGGAGGGGTGTGGGGGGAGTGTGGGGGGGTGTGGGGGAGTGTGGGGGGTGTGTGGGGGAGTGTGTGGGGTGTGTGGGGGGGGTGTGTGGGGGAGTGTGTGGGGGTGAATTGTGTGGGGGAGTGTGGAGGGGAATTGTGTGGGGGGGTGTGGGGGAGTGGTGTGGGAGTGTGGGGGGTGTTGGGGGTGTGGGGGGGATGTGGAGGGGAATTGTTGGGGGATGTGGAGGGGAATTGTGTGGGGGAGTGTGGGGGAGTGTGGGGTGCGTGTGTGGGGGAGTGTGGGGAGTGTGGGGTGAGTGAGTGTGGGGGGTGTGGGAGTGTGGGGGTGTGGGGGGAGTGTGGGGGGGTGTGGGGGAGTGTGGGGGGAGTGTGGGGGGTGTGGGGGGAGTGTGTGGGGAGTGTTGGGGGAGTGTGTGGGGGGGTGTGTGGGGGGGTGTGTGGGGTGAGTGTGTGGGGGAGTGTGGGGGGAGTTTGTGTGGGGGGTGTGGGGAGTGTGGGGGGTGTGGGGGGAGTGTGTGGGGGGGTGTGGGGGAGTGTGTGGGGGAGTGTGTGGGGGTGAATTGTGTGGGGGAGTGTGGAGGGGAATTGTGTGGGGAGTGTGGGGGGAGGTGTGGGGTGAGTGTGTGGGGAGTGTGGGGGGTGTGGGGGGAGTGTGGGGGGTGTTGGGGGTGTGGGGGGATGTGGAGGGGAATTGTGTGGGGGGGAGTGGGGGGGGGGCAGGGGGGAGTCCCGGTTCGGGTTCAGGAGAAGTGCAGCGGGTGGCACGTTCCGCCCGTGAAGGCGCGTACGAGATGGCGGATGGCCGGCTGTGCCCCGCCCCGGCAGGACACGCGCCGGCAGTTAGTCATGCTGGGGAGTGCTCGTTGGCCAGCTCTGGAGCCGGATAAACAAATGGGAGCATGGCATGGCTTCCGGCCGACAAAAATCTGAGGTAGTTTGGAAACGGAGGAGAGGAAGAGGAAAGTTGTGTTTTTCCCCCTTCATCTTGGATTGAACAGGCACTTTTAGTATTAGGATTAGGCAATTCAAAATAAGACTTATTACAAAGAGAAGAAAATAGTATACACAAGAGTGATAAAAACTGGGGGGAAGGAGAAGCAGGCTTGCAAGGCACGTATGCATTTGTAGGGTTTATACATTTGTGTTTGACAAGTCACTATTGTTGCTTCTACTTATAATTTTCCATGCCTTTACATGGAAATGAGTCAAGAAGACTGGCTAGAATTTATGATTTCAGCAGTACAATCTGTGAAAAGTGTCTTGTGGAGAGATCTGTGGCAATTAAAAAAAAAGAAAGAAAAAAAGAAAGAACATCCCAGGACGGCCTGAGAGCCGCGGACGGTGTCCGGGTCTGAAGGCGGTCCTATTTCTCCCCGTTCCTGCTGTGACGGCACAAATCCTTCCTACTCTCCAGAGGAGCAGTCCGTTTGGAAATGGCTATTTTTTATTCCATGCTTACAGACATCATTTTGTTTCTAATAGTAGCACCCAGTCTCCCGGGGGCTTGATGTTGAGATGAGAACATAAACTGCAGTCCTGCGGGAAGCACGCAGCCGGCGGTCAGGAAGAGAAATCGTCAGTAACGGCTGCGAGTCCCGCTGGGACCACAGAGCGCTTCAGAGTTTACAGCGGGTGCTCATCTTCGACCAAGTGCTTTTCCCACCAGACAAGCTACCGCACTTAGAAGAATCCCACAGGAGAGTTAGTCATTCAACTTGACCTCCTCCAGCTACATACTCCATATCTGCTCAGCACTAAGAGCCACTACACGCCACAGGCAATGTGCAGCCAACTCTCAGGACTGAAGGAGATTCACAGTAATTTGCTTAACACTCTGGCCAGCTCCCATCAGATGTATTTCAGGAAAGGCAAATTTAGAACGAGGTAAACACTGGAGAGAGAGCCACTGGCTGGTGGTTGAGCGTCGACCTGTGAACTTGGAGGTCACGGCTCGGTTCCCGGTCAGGGCACAGGCCGGGTTGCGGGCTCCATCCCCAGTGTGGGGCGTGCAGGAGGCAGAAGAGCAATGATTCTCTGTTATCATTGATGCGTCTTCTCTCTCTCCCTCACCTTTCCCTCTGAGATCAAGAAGAATATTTTTTAAATAATATTAAAAATAAAAAGAGAGAACCACTTGCTGAATGATCATGTTAAAGGCAGTGTGCAGAGACCCGAGAGCTAAACCAAGGAACACAGTTGAGCATACATCTGATAGCAGCCATGCCGTTACGTGGGACTCGGTTTAAACAGACCTTCAGATGTGTCTGTGTGGCGTTCCCTGCACAATGCATCTGTTGTTGATCTAGAGCAGTGGTCGGCACTCATTAGTCAACATGCCAAATATCAACAGCACAACGACTGACAGTTCTTTGGAGAGCCACATTTTTAAAACTTAAACTTCTTCTAATGCCACTTCTTCAAAACAGACTCGCCCAGGCCATGGTGATTTGTGGAAGAGCCACACTCAAGGGGCCAAAGAGCCGCATGTGGCTCTCGAGCTGCAGTTTGCCGACCACGGATCTAGAGAAACCGTGGTGAAAAAGAATTAGTTTAATCCCTCCATAACCATTCTTCCCGCCAAGTGTCCACTGGCGAGGAGATGGGATCGGCCCTCTGTAGAGCAGACGACTCCTGTGAACGGGACCCCCTGGTACAACGGGCAGGTGCTCACCCTGTGCCTGAAAGACGGCCCCCCCCCCCCCACGCGCTTCTGCCCCTGAGGCACCCGGGGCCACAGCCCGGCCCTGGATTGGGGTGCCACACGGTACTCAGTGCGAGAGCACCCTCACTCCCGGAGCCCACGTTCCAGCCGGCCGGGGCGGGGAAGGAAGCTGTGAGACTGAACTTACTCGTGAGGATAAATATTCTGTGAGTTGAACAAAGTCCTCTTAAAACATCGGTGCCGGAACGCTGTAGGCACACCGGGGACCTTTTGCTGGGACACCTTTTGGGACGGGGATCTCGAAGCTACTAGATAAGCAACCGTGTTGGGTGGAAGATCTTTCAGGCGCGCTGGGTTCAGGAAAAGCTCCACACAGGCTCTGGAAGCACTTTCCCTTCAGTTATCGCAGGTGATGGAACACTTACTCCTGTGTAAGGCATCAAGAATTGTTTCATAGATCCTGTCTGACTTCCACATAGAATAATATCCATTGACATTTATATTTGTATATTTTGGTATTACATGCATTCGCTACAGAAAAACTATGAAATACTGTTTTAATTTTGGCTTAATTGTTAGGATTTTCAAGTCGGTATAATAAACTACAGTTTGTTCACTATCCAGCCAACCACAGAACTTGAAATCTGAGTAGTTTCAGGACTTTGTGTAAGAAACTAAACATGCTGATATAAGAACCCCCCACCCCCCATTTTTACTGTCGCACAGATTCCAACACCATGTAAAGCCTTCTGTTAGCATTTATAAAAGCACCCGTAACATAAATGGTCATTGGTGGTTATGATTAGTGTTCTTGTTTTTAAGTTTAAAACCCTGAAGTGCTTTCACGGTTCCTCTTTTCATTCATTTATACTTCAAGTGTAAGGCACCTGCCAGTCACAAAGCTTATGAAGGTCAATCAGAAATGGCTTCTAGCGACCAGCTGGCGTGGCTCAGTGGTTGAGCGCCCACCTATGAACCAGGTCACAGTTCGATTCCTGGTCAGGGCACATGCCTGGGTTGTGGGCTCGATCCCCAATGTGGAGCGTGAAGAGGCAACCAATCCATGTTTCTCTCTCATCATTGATGTTTCTCTCTCTCTCTCTCTCTCTCTCTCTCTCTCTCTCTCTCTCTGAAATCAACAAAAGTATATACATATTTTTAAGAAATGGCTTCTGGCTCTGAGAAACCATACCAGCAAGGGAAAGAGATACACAAAACTAACACCACGTCCCCCAAGAAGATTAGAAAAAGAAAGTTATTCAAAGAAAGATTAAACTCGGGTCTAATTTTAAAACCTTTTATTCTATTAGAGTTCTTTGAAGTTTACTTGGATAAAATATTCACTTAGATTTTTCAGTATCCAGGTATCCTGGATAAATGAAAATTGATGGTTCTCTATCTAATGGAAAAACAACATATATGTGTGACAGATCACCAACATAATGTAAGCAAAAGAGACTTTTTAAAAATTGGAATAGTTTAATAAAAAATATCAGTTTCATAGTGGTCTTTGTTTTGAAAATTTCAGTTTATCATGGGAGTAATTTTGGTCCATTAAAACGATATTAATTACTATGTCACTCAATGTTTTAGGTCATGACCCCAGCAGTTCAGAAGTTCTTCAAGACCGTGTTGAACGTGATCCAAGGGAAAATGTGATTTGGGTCTGGAGACAACTGTGCATGTGAGTATGAGAAAATTAGATTTTTCTCATGAAATGTAATAAACACTAAGATATCAGCTCATTCGTTACTGAATTGTAAGAACTTGATTACTACTTCCCTTCTGTTACCACATGCCTGGTTTTTAATATCTAACATTAATACAGTGCTTCTAATTTTTTTGGTCCTATTTTCCTTAAGGTCAGCTCGTCATAAAGCCCCAGGACAGCAGACAGGAGAGAAGCGTTCTGTGGGAGAGAGCTCCCGTTGCCTGAATAGACAGCTTCCAGGTGAGTCGCTGGAGAGGGAGCTGCATAGACTCTGTGCTGGTCCTGGCGTTCCCGTGGCGCCCAATGATCAACAATCCACAGAGCACGTGGGCAAGGCGTCCAGAGTTCGCATTCTCACCCTCGCCCAAGCATGAGAAGCACAACTTCCCTAACAAAATGGAATCCACGGTTATCCTTCCCTGACAAACACCTATCGATGGGAAATGTTTCACCTCCTTAGAGAAACATTTCTACACGCCTCTCGCCGTATGTGAGGGTGACACCCGGGTAACTTGTGCCTCCTGAGGGTGTGTCCGGGGTGTTCGCGGGCGCCTTCCAGGGAGTGGGTGTCACACACCTTTCCCAGCATGCCGTGAGCTCGGCGTGGCGGGCCAGGGGCCGCTGCTCATCTGTTCAGGATTCTGTCTACACTTAGAAACGCTGGACAGAAATGGTTTTGGTTGGTATTGTCTGTCTTCCGCAACCAAATCCTAATAATGCCGATGACTTAGGAATAGTTTATTCCCTGGTTAAAAAATAAAAAATAAAAGCACCCAGCTGAGTCCTTCAGTGAAGAATAATTTCTATGAAATTGTAAGGCCATTTCTATAAAAGTGTAAGGCCATTTTAATGAAATATGAGTATTGATTCTCAAGAAAATTGGCCCAAGAGCAATTTGTCCCTTTAACATATTGAAAACTCAGAAAATTAAAAAAAAAGAGATTAATACTTATAGAAAATAAAGATGAGTTTTATAGTAAATATGCCATCCAAGGTGGTGCTTTTATGTTTTGTAAAACTCTTTATTTTGACACTTTAATTATTTTATCCCAATTTCGGTGAAGGAGAACAAGCTGTCTCTGGTTACTAAACATGGATGTGCAAGAAGCTTTCCCGTTTGTGAGACTAATTAAATTTAATTGAAATGTATTTAATCAAGCTCATCAGTATTTGAAACCATAATGCTCTTAACTTTGTAACACATAAGACTATTACTCAAATCCTTAAAGCAAAATTATTGTGTCATCTGAAAGAAATTCTCTGTTGAGAACCATGTATATATAGTTCATAAATATTGATGAATTATTTTTTTCACTTTCTATTGCAGTTTGTACTATATACACATTCTATTGGGGCCTCCATGATGGAGAAAAGGCGTGTGCTGTGTGTCCTGTGCCTCCTGCCTTTCCTCATGGTAAGCACGCTTCTTTCCGGCACATCTGCCTCACTGCGACTCTCGCCTGTCTAACTTCTGGTACATCGGTAGTTGGTAAAGATGAATCACCACAAACGCCCTGCCGTTACTTGATGTACAAACCAGGTACAGGCTCACACCGGTCAGCTCTGCAGGGATGCCTTCCTGTCCGTGTGCGCTTACGGCGTTCTGTCCCGAGCAGGGACGAGGGAGGGTGGGCCGTCGGGTGGGAACGCAGAGTGAGACAGTTCCAGGGACACAGCCACGCGTGACCCAGAGGAAAGGACTGATCGGGCTGGAAACACAACAGGTGGCTCACCGCACAGCGGAGCGTAGTAGGTCAGCTGTTTCAGCCGGGTCTGAGGAGTCCGAGACCCGCTAACCTGCTGCGGTGCCTCCCGTTCTGCCCGCTGATTGGCTGACATCGATTAGAACCCCACTCCGAACTGTGCGCTGGGTTTTGGGTTCATTTCCTCGTCCTGCCATTCAGATCAGCACTGGGCCGTGTCCGGCAGGCCCGCAGCCCGGCGTGATGCATGCGTGGGGCAAGCGTGGGGCAGGCGTGTACTGAGTGTGTGCACGTCGCCTCTGCCGTCTCCGCAGGGGATGCTGGGCTGGGAGTGGAGGGAGGGCCAGGGAGGACGAAAAAGCAGCTGCTCTGCTGGACCATCGCAGGCCCCACACAGTTAATGTGATGTTTCTTTTTTCAAAAAAACATTTTTAATGATTTCAGAGAAGGAGAGGGAGAGGGGGATAGAAACATCACTGATAGGAGAGAATCATGGCTCTGCTGCCTCCTGCATGCATTGGAGGCAGCCGAGATCTAGTCCACAACCTGGGCCTGTGCCCTGATCAAACTCAGGACCCTTCAGTCCACAGGCCAATGCTCTATCCATTGAGCCGCACCGGCCAGGGCCAATTTCACGTTTCTTTACAGCAATATTCTGCCTGTTTCTCTGCCGCACACTCGCCCTGCCGCGCCATCAGCATTCCCTGCAAAGATCCCAGAGGAGCCCGAGGCGGGAGGACACGCCTGGACAGTGGCGCCCCCCCACCCCCAGGCCCCCCCCCACCCCCGGCCTGGCCCGGCGTGTCCCCCGGCTCGTTCCCCGGAGGAGAGCTGAGGGACCTGATCCCCTCGGCTCTGTGCCAGCACATACTTGGCCTGTGGCTTTCCAAGCAAACCCCACCAAGAGGCAAACAGAGGAGCTCAAGAAAAACACAGGACGGACCGGAGGAGAGCGGGCTGCATTCCTGCCCGGGAGCGGCCGGAGCAGCGGCCCTGCCCTGCCCTGCCAGGTGCCCGGGGCCCTGCCCGGTGCCCTCGGTGCCTGCCCGGTGCCCTCGCGGGAAACGGACCAGACTCAGAGCCGGGACCCGTCAGCCCACCGGCCCCGAGCGTGGCCCCAGCTGCCCCCGCGGCTGGGCTGGCAGAGACGCCGTCACGGACCGCCAACCGGGTCATCGGGTTTAGCAGCTGTGCCCACTCCTGACAGCGCGTGCCAACCCGAGCTTTTCCTTATTTATTTTTAATACATTGTTATTGATTTCAGAGAGGAAGGGCGAGGGAGGGAGAGACAGAAACATCAGCGAGGAAAGAGAATCGTGGGCAGCTGCCTCCTGCTCGCCCCCTACTGGGGATCGAGCCCCCAAGTGCCCTTGACCTGAATCGAACCCAGGACCCTTCAGTCTGCAGGCCAACTTTTTACTCACTGGGCCAAAGCAGCTAGGACGGATGGAGCTTTTACGTTAAGTGAGGGTCAGAATGATGCTGATTCTACGCAGCTCTCCACACTCCGGAGAGCCGGAGAACAGCCGTGCGTTTTCTTGATGTTGTGATGCGTTCACATTTCTACTCGCGCAGCAAGCCGGCGCCTGCGTGTTTGCTGGGAAATAAAGAGGAGCCGAGGCGGGAGCAGTCCTGGTCGGGGGCCGAGGACGGTGGGGAGAGGGGTCGCACCCAGGGAGCGCGGCTGTTCAGCCCTCCCCGACTCAGCTTCCTGCGAGGAAGCAGGAACACCGTGAGCCAGGGACAAGAGAGGAGGAGGAGAGCTGCTGTGGAACCCGTCAGCACACCAATGCCAAGTGGAGTCGTGGCTGCCAGTCAGAGGGACCATCACACCGTCTCCCTCACGTGGGATCTAATGCGCCAACAAACCGACCGAGAGATGAGGGAGGGAGGCGTTAACAGAGGGACGTGCCTCAAAGCGGGGGAGGGGGATGAGGAGAGAGAAGCCAAAGAACATACATACTGATGTGCACGGGCCATGGACACGGGCTATGGGGAGGGGTGAAGGCCGGGGGGTCGTAGGGGCTGGGCAGAGGGGGATAAGGCAGAGGGGAGTAAAGGGGGGGGGGGGAACTGAGACATCTGTAAATACTATCAACAATAAAAATCTAAAATCTGTGTTTTAAAAAGAGAGATGAGGTTGAAGAGAGGATTATGCCGATTTTACATCACAAAACGGGGAGAAAAGGTCACGTAAACATTGGAAGTGAGGCCGGCCATGGTCCCAAAAACGGAGGAACCTAAATATGGACCCTCTGAAGCCGTCACGGACTTGCACAGAATAAAACTCTACCCGCCAGCGTCACCGACGAGCTGGTCACGATCCTGACGATCCAAACAGAATTAGGAAAGCGACAGCCATGGGGAGTGTTGTCGGGGCCACGGACCTTCTCCGTGGTCTGGGTCTCCGTTAGGAGAGAACGCAGGGCCGGCCGGGCTGGGCGGCCTCCCTCCCGCGCTCAGAGTGGTTAGCGGCCCGGCTGTGCCCGTGGCCCGTCTGCAGCCACACGCGTCCGGGAGCCGAGCTTCAGGACCCGACGGCCAGGCCCGCGGCTCTGCCCTCCGCACCCCTCGCTCCTCTCAGCGCCAGGACCGGCACGGGAGACGGTCGCTATGGAGACGGCCTCGCGCGGCCTCGCAGAGACCGAGGACCGAGCTCTGCCCTGACCGTTTCCCAGCGGAACCCAGGCCTGCGGCAGGCCTGTGCTCAGTCCTGACATCTTCCTCTGAATCCCGCAGGTTCCCGTCCCGGCGGAACTGGAGCAGAGCCAGACCGAACAGAGGAAGCTGAGCGTCACCAGAAATAAGATCATGACGGCGCAGTATGAGTGCTACCAGAAAATCATGCAAGACCCCGAGCAGCACGCCGAAGGTAAGGTGACTGTTCCCTTCAGACGCACTGATCTGTTCCTAAGAGAAAACCACCCCGTCCCAGCAGACGGGTGTCTGAGGTCCCTGAAAACCACCCCGTCCCAGCAGACGGGTGTCTGAGGTCCCTGTTAACAATGGTTAGTGGCTCACTTTTCTGGTACATGAACCGTTTTCATTATTATTTACTTAGGGAGAACACTTCATGACATAATGTCTCTCTCCTACAAGATTCTGATAAGAATATGTGCAACAGGGATATTGTTAGTAGCAACTGTTATGGTATGACAATATTTAAAGTATCCAATTGAGTAAGTGTCTTGAATTAAATAAGTGACCGTTGATCTTCAGCGTATGTAATTAGGTTTTGAATGAGCTGCTTGATAGGAGTCTGCATAATAAGATGACGGACAATTGTTTTTCTACGAATTATACGTTGGATAGCACATTTGGTGGCAAGGTTAAAGAAGTATAAGTGCTTTTGCTCCCACTGTTAGTCTTCAGCTATGTCTGAGGCGCTCACTGAGAATCTCCTAAATGCCTTTCTTGGCCCCAATTCTGAAGATGTAAAGATGGGGAACGCCAGTACAGTGGCCAGACTTAGCAAAATAATAATAATAATAATAATAATAATAATAATAATAATAATAGAAAATAGTACCTGTATTTTATCTGGCAGCCTTACCGACATGGTTTTCTTCAAATATAAAATGCAAAACTCACAATATGACAAAGCAGAAGATAAAGATTCTAGCTATCCCTAGATTTTAAACTATCAGTGGAAACAAGGATCTTAAATTTTTTGAAATATTTGATATATTTATATGTCATTTATATATTATTTATATTTCATATTTATGTAACTAAAGTTGTTATTAAAAGTAGGTTGTTAGTAATATTTGTAACTGTCAAGATGTACTTGCATGTGAGAAAGAGAAAAAATGTGGGTTTTTCTCCACATTGGTCAACTTTTAAAATTTTAATTTATATCTGAACAAAGTAACTTGTTTATCTTTGGAGAAGAACTTGGGTACCTCTGCTTGAACATTCTTTTTTTAAAAAATATATACATTTTGCTGAAACCGGTTTGGCTCAGTGGATAGAGTGTTGGCCTGTGGACTGAAAGATCCCAGGTTCGATTCAGGTCAAGGGCATGTACCTTGGTTGAGGGCACATCCCCGGTAGGGAGTGTGCAGGAGGCAGCTGATCGGTGTTTCTCTCTCATCGTTGATTCTAACTCTTATCCTTCTCCCTTCCTCTCTGTAAAAAATCAATAAAATATATTTTTTAAAATAAACAAAAATAAATAAAATATATATATTATTGATTTTTTTACAGAGAGGAAGGGAGAGGGGCAGAGAGTTAGAAACAACGATGAGAGAGAAACACCGATCAGCTGCCTCCTGCACACTCCCTACCGGGGATGTGCCCGCAACCAACGTACATGCCCTTGACCTGAATCGAACCCGGGATCCTCGAGTCTGCGGGCCGATGCTCTATCCACTGAGCAAAACCGGGTAGGGCTGCTTGAGCATTCTTATTAGAAGATATTTATTCAGTTAAAAACATCTTTAAAGTAAGCCAGACAAGGACAACCGATCATATTAGGTCCACAGGGGTTGAATGACCAAGCATTAAGCTATTTGCATACAAATGCAGACACCTTTCACTGTAACATGGAGACCAGTTATTCTCACTGTGACGGTGAGGAAACCCCTGCACGCTCACGCACCCACAAGGGCGTCCCGGCCAGCGGAGACGGGCAGGTGTGCAGGGCCACCGTGTGGCCTCGGGGTGCAGCCGGCCTGGCCTCGGTGTGAGAGTGCCCTCTGTGCCTCGGGGTGCAGCCGGCCTGGCCTCGGTGTGAGAGTGCCCTCTGTGCCTCGGGGTGCAGCCGGCCTGGCCTCGGTGTGAGAGTGCCGTCTGTGCCTCGGGGTGCAGCCGGCCTGGCCTCGGTGTGAGAGTGCCCTCTGTGCCTCGGGGTGCAGCCGGCTGGCCTCGGTGTGAGAGTGCCCTCTGTGCCTCGGGGTGCAGCCGGCCTGGCCTCGGTGTGAGAGTGCCCTCTGTGCCGTGGGCACAATGACAACGTTACCCAGTGACTCCTGGCTCACACCGGGCGTGGCTCAGGGTGCACGTGAGTCTTCAGCAGCAGACAGCCTCCGTCCCACCATCAAAACCATGGATGGCCCTGGCCGGTGTCACTCAGTGGCTCAGTGGATAGAGCGTCGACCTGTGGGCTGAAGGGTCCCAGGTTTGATTCCCGGTCAGGACACAGGCCCAGGTTGCCAGCTCGATCTCCAGTGTGGGGCGTGCAGGAGGCAGCTGATCCATGACTCTCTCTCGTCACGGATGTCTCTCTCTCCCTCTCCCTTCCTCTCTGAATGGATAAGTACATGTATGTTTGTTAAAAGGCTGTCCTCGGGGACAGCTGCTGGATTGTCACTCTCCCCCCCCCCCCCCCCCCCCCCCAGGCACGCACTGCAACCGGACGTGGGATGGCTGGCTGTGCTGGAACTACGTGGCGGCGGGCACCGAGTCCGTGCAGCACTGCCCCGACTACTTCCAGGACTTCGACCCCTCAGGTAACCGGCCGCCGGGACCCCCACCCTCCCCCGCCCCTGGCCCCCTGAGGGCCGCTGGACAGTCCTCCTCTCCTCTTCCCGGTCACAGAGAAGGTCACGAAGATCTGCGACCAGGACGGACACTGGTTCCGACACCCGGCGAGCAACCGGACGTGGACCAACTACACGCGGTGCAACACCAACACCCACGAGCGGGTGCAGGTGCGTCCGGGCTGGGGCGGGGGGCTCTTGGGCCCTTGCCTGTGGCTCTTCCACAAACACGGACAGCGCGATGGGAACTTTGTGGCCCGTGCGCAGATGTCGGTTTTCGGCCTGGGCGAGTCTGTTTTGAAGAAGTGGCGTTAGAACACTCCAGGGGCCAAAGAGCCACCTATGGCTCCAGAGCTGAGGTTGGCCGACCACTGGCCTAGACCATGACAGTATTCCTGAGTAAACTTAATATAGGACGTCTAACTCTTACGTAAGAAGGGCACACAAGTGGTAAGAGTGGATGTCTCTGGATAGGTTGCATCGATGTCCCTCGCTCCAGATGTGTTCGGTTTGCAGGCTAGATGAGAAGGCCATAGGTCACATGTTTGTGAGCACACAGTGCGTTCCGTTGAACTGGGTCTTCTGCACGTGTAGGACTGCGGTATGGACATAAGCCTTACTGTCTTTTTATTCTAAATTGCAGACGGCACTGAATTTGTTCTACCTGGCCATCATTGGACATGGACTGTCTATCGCATCGCTGCTCATCTCACTCGGCATATTCTTTTACTTCAAGTGAGTACACGTGACATGGGGTCAGCTTACCAGCTGTCTTCGGTGAGTGCTGTGCCGTGTAGCTGGTGTGTTATGTGCTGATAAAACACGTGAAGTGTAGATGATTCACAATGTTTCAAGCAAATTGGATGCTTGGAATAACTTGTAATATAATATATCAACTTTATCTAAAACCACAACTTTATAAAATTAGCGGCAACGTCAGAAGGAAGTCACCTGTGACAGTTCCAGCTGCCTTGGAGACGGCCACGTATTAAAGGCCGTCTGAGTTGAACTTTCAGCTTTTTGGTCAATTTTATTATCAGGATACGTGGTACATTATAAGAACTGGATTTTATGCGAATGATAGCAATAGCATTTAACATATCTGGTTAAAAATAATAATATCAATGTACTATGGTTCATTTTTTATGTAGGGGATCATTATTAAAATGATTAAATTATACATTTAATTTTACTTGAAATAACAGTCATTTGGGAGGAGGGAGACTCAGTTCTAGTTTCTTGATACAACAAGTGATTTTTTTTAATAATAGGAAAGTAAATTCCCAAATACACACACACATATGTGTGTGCGTGTGTGTGTGTGTGTGTGTGTGTGTATTATTTTATGCATTAACATGGTTCTCATAATTTTGGTCACCACCAATAACTACAGAATTCTATGTGAAGGGTGAGGAGCTGATGTCACGTCTTCCTCACTGTTTCATTACGATACAATCTGCAGAACCATTTCTCATTTTAAAAGGGTGGCTAGAAATTTCATTTCCCCCCCAAATAGTTCTCTCGTTTTTCACATGTTAATAGGCCTATTTTTTTAAAGAGCAATTTCTAAAAAAATCAAGAGTGTTCTGTGCATTAAGTAGCTGTATCTGTGCTAAACTCCACACTTAAAAAAAAAAAAAAAAAAGATGGCTAGCATGCTATGGAGGCAAAACTGAGTTAAAGCAAAGGAGTGTCTTGCCGATGTATAAAAATAAAATTAAAGTGTTCAAGTGATAACCTTGCTTATACTTAAAGTTTATCTCGAATGGACAACTAACTGTTCATCCACTATAGTGAACTAACAAACAACCAAAAAAAAAACACAAAAAACAACCCTACAATGGCGAGTTAGCCTAACAGGACTGGACTCAATTTCAGGCGCCACTCAATTTTGATGATAAGCAGTGCAGTGATATAAAATGTGGAATACACCCTAAATTGCCTTCACCATTTCACTGATAGCGTGGACTCCTCCTGATGCCGGTTTTAGGGAGCTTCCGCTCTTTACAAATGGTCATAATACTGTTCAGAGTACGGAGCAAAGACGGCTCGGATGGTAGCTGGCATATAGGAGTCACTGCCTGGGAGGACAAACCGGACCATTGGTTTATCATGGGGCCAAGCAGTCAGGTGGACACACAGAGCACACTGTCACCATCTAGCATTGCTCCTGTAGGATAGTGACACAGGTTAACAGAAGTTACTGCCGAGTTCCAGTGAGCTCCGGGGAAACAGGGACGGGGAGCGGAGTGGGGAGAGAGCTCATGCTGATTCCCAGAATCGAAGGCCCCGGAGGTGGGACTATCCCGGGGCAGGTGGTGAAGGATGGGGGCAGAGGTGGGACTCTCTGGGGGCAGGTGGTGAGGGAGGGGAGCAGAGGTGGGACTGTCTGGGGGGCACGTGGTGAGGGAGGGGAGCGGAGGTGGGACTGTCTGGGGGGCACGTGGTGAGGGAGGGGAGCGGAGGTGGGACTGTCTGGGGGGCACGTGGTGAGGGAGGGGAGCGGAGGTGGGACTGTCTGGGGGGCACGTGGTGAGGGAGGGGAGCGGAGGTGGGACTGTCCGGGGGCAGGTGGTGAAGGAGGGGAGCGGAGGTGTGACTGTCCGGAGGCAGGTGGTGAGGGAGGGGAGCGGAGGTGGGACTATCCGGAGGTAGGTGGTGAAGGATGGTGGCAGAGGTGGGACTCTCTGGGGGCAGGTGGTGAGGGAGGGGAGCGGAGGTGGGACTGTCCGGAGGCAGGTGGTGAAGGAGGGGAGCAGAGGTGGGACTATCCGGAGGTAGGTGGTGAAGGATGGTGGCAGAGGTGGGACTCTCTGTGGGCAGGTGGTGAGGGAGGGGAGCGGAGGTGGGACTCCGGGGGCAGGTGGTGAGGGAGGGGAGCGGAGGTGGGACTGTCCGGAGGCAGGTGGTGAGGGAGGGGAGCGGAGGTGGGACTGTCCGGAGGCAGGTGGTGAGGGAGGGGAGTGAAGGTAGGACTCCGGGGGCAGGTGGTGAAGGATGGGGGCAGAGGTGGGACTCTCTGGGGGCAGGTGGTGAAGGAGGGGAGACGCCCCCGGGCAGACGCGGTGGTGCGTAGACGTGAGAGAAAGAGGTTCTGTCCACCGACGCCTGGTTTCTCGGGGTCCCCAGTGGTCACTGAGCCCTGCAGGTTCCTCCCAGCCCCCACCCTCTCTGTGTGGCCTCCTCATCTCATTGGGCTTCCCCCGTCTTTTAAAAATGGAGACTTTGAACAGAAAGAAGCAAGGCTACAAGCGAATGTCTCTTTCTTATCCCACATTCTTGGGCTTTAGGTGAAGCACGAGAAACCCTCTCCAGGTGACCCCAGCCGAGCACCAAATCCGTTCTTATGTCCGGACACTCTCCATTACAGGAGGGAGGGTAAGCGCCCGGGCCAAGCAGAAGCACCCCTCTCACTGTGCCCTGCGGCATAGCCCGCAGCCGCTCTGCCCTTTCTTACGCCTCGTTTCCCCATCTTTCAGACGCAGAGCGATCCGTGCCTGAGTCACAGACGCGGTAGGAAGACTGAGACACACAGGCAGCAGGCAGCCAAGGGCCCAGTTTGGAAGGCGTTGCCTGTGACTGGCAGAGTTAGCACTCCTTCTTGTTAGTTCCTGAAGAGGTTTCCACAGAAATGTTTAGCCCTGATAGGCCCGGCATGCCTCTAGGATCTTTAAAAACAAAGAACACAGCGCTAGCTTCAGAGGTGCCACATTGATAAAGAAGTTGTTATAATGTTTATATAGAAAAATCCTACATAATAAATAAAAGCCCAGCAACCATAACGCCCAGAACGACTGCTGGGCCAGTCGCTATGAGGTGCATTGACCACCTCTCAGTCCCTCCTCCCTCCCTGCCCCCCCACCCCCCAGCCCGCAGACTCCACTCACAGCGTGGCGAACAGGGAACCATGGGGAGCTGCGGGGCGGGGCGGGACTGGGGACTGGTGATCGGGAGGAAGGCAGACCGTTAGGTCCCTCCCCCCGGCCCACAGGCTCCGATCAATGGTGGCAGCGGCGGGGCAGGACTGGGGACTGGCGAACGGACGGGAGATGGCCCAGGGACCCTGCCCACGCACGATTTCGTACGCTGGGCCTCTGGTGATTAAATAATGAACAAAAAATGTTATAAACCAATTCAGTGGTATATTTATATCAGAAAGTAAGCGAGTCAAAAAGACTATTTTTGTGCCCACAAGATTCCATAGAGCTTACTCAGTACTTGAATCATATTAGAGAATTCATCATCTTCGATTTTAAGACACTTCTAAGGTACAACCCCCAGAACTGCGTACTCAGACAGCAAAGCCACCATCTGCCGCAAACAGCCGCCCGCTGAACGGGAAGCAATGCAAAGAATGTCCCAGCGTTAGCGTCGCAGGGGCAGAAGTAGTGACCTCGGCCTGGCTGCCTTGTGCACCCCAAGGCTTAGCACAGGACGTTGCACATGGTAGGCAGTAAACTTTAACGAGTTTTTAATCAGCATTTCCATAAATCTTTGTACGTTTTTGAGAAATGAAGGCATGCATGGCCTGGGACGCTTATTTGTACGGCCAGCTTTCCCATGACTTCTCTCGACCTTGGGCAAGTCCCTGGCGTTCGTCCAGCCTTTCTGCCTCCGAGTCACTAGGGCTCCTTACGCTTCTCCTCCATAGAAGCATCTGTGGGGCAGAGTGTGCGAGGCTGCGGCCAGATCAGAGGAAGGCCTGGGCCGCCTGGGAACGTGCTAACGTGGGTGGTTCACGAAGCATGTTCCTACGTCAAGAGCAATACAGATCTTAGTTTTCTTCCAGCCAATTCCTAGAGGGACGGGCGGTTCACACAACATCGCTGTGTGTCAGAAAGAGGATCTGTCTGAGCGCCTCTCTGCTCCGAACCCGCCCTGTGTGCTGGCGTTCCGGCCGAGCCTGGGGTGCAGGTAACACTTTAACCCGTTTGTTAGCGGAGGGGCACGGTTCATCCTAATAAAAACCAGGAGCCACACACAGACTTGATTTGGACACGGTTTCCTTCCTTTAGGGAGGAACGTGGACGCCTCATCCACGCTCTAAATTAGAAACAGAAGGACATGAAACGCTGGTGACCAGATACACCCGGGTCTTAGATTACAGCCAGTTACAGGCGGAGGCCGGCGGGGATGAAATGAGAGGGAGGGGCCCAGCGAGACAGAGGCCGGGCCTGCCAAGGCCTGAGAGACAATGACTCCAGCTCGTAATGATCCTTGGAAAAGCAAAACAGAACCCTTTGGTTTAAAAAAAAACAAAACAAATAAACTTCACCAGGATCAGCCATAAATCACGTGTTAATCGCTCTCACATCTGAGAGCTCAGCCTGTCCGGCTCTTCCTCCCAGCCCAGGCAGGCTCCGTCCCCTCCACAGGCGAGGGCGTGGGCACCGTCCGAGGGAGCGCGGAGAGCCGTCTGCTCCTCGCCGTCTTCCCTCTGCTGACGGTCAGGCTCGGACACCAAACAATTCGAAAGCCGAGTTGCACATTTACAACGAGATCGACGATGGTCTCATTTCTAGCCGGTCGAGAAGAGTTCGTAGATGAAACTTAGCAAAAACAAAACAAACAAACAAAAAAAACTGCATCCAATCAGGAGGCCCAAGTATTCTTAACGAAGTAAAATCACCCTCCGATGCTTATCTACTTGTTTTCAGGACCAGTGGCCCAATTCTCCCCTTTTTTCTTAGCTCTTATCTGAACTTAGTCAACCAACATTGTGAACTTTGTCCTCCCATCCGGCGTCTGCATTTATTCTTGAATTAGAACAGTTATAGTTTCCTTCCTTAAGGTGTACCTTTTCTCCTGAGACGGTTCGTGATTCAACCTCTAAATCCATCTTAAGCAAAGCTGACTGGTTAGAGGAATTCTGCATTGAAACCTAGAGAACAGAGTCTGACTCAATAGATTACGCCATGATGGCCCTGTTTTGGCAAATCAAAGCTTTCTCAAGTGTTTTTTAATCTGGCAAACTGGCCCCGCTGAGGTTTGATGGGCCGAGCTCAGAAGCGGCCACCGCGGTCCCAGAAGGACCCTCTCAGGCCCACCCCCTCCGCCCGCGTGTCCCTTCCATTCCCGTGTTCCTGGGACGTGCTCTGCGCCGGGGCCTGTGAGAGGTCCTCATCCGTTGCAGGGTTTCCTCCATGTAACATTTGGATATTATTTCATTAACCATCTTTTTCCATGTGTTGTTTTATCAGATCATACTTATTAGGTATTTTTCCAAATTTACGAGTGTTAATCAGCGTGCTGAGAAATCCGTCTGCTTCTGACGGGCCTGTGAGGGCTGAAACACTCCTACTTGTTACGTTGGAAGGCTTTCTCCGTGGGTCCACGGTGCTCATGTGCGGAAGGCGCTGCCTTTCCACATCGGATGTCAGTGCGAGCGACGGCAGAGCGACGGCAGAGTGGCGGCAGAGCGGCGGCAGAGCGGTGTGCGAAGCCGTGGCCGCTCCGGCCGCTGCGGCTGCATTGGCTGGGCATCGTCCCAGGCCCACAGGTTGTCGGTTCAAGTCCTGGTCAGCGCACATGCCCAGGCTGTGAGCAGGAGGCAACTGATAGATGTTCCCCTCTCATATCAGTCTTCCTCTTTCTCTTCCTCTCTCCCTCTCCCTTCCTCTCTCTCCGAAAATCTATTGAGAAAACAAAGAAGTAATGGATTTACACCAATAAGACCCAGTTCTGCTATAATGTAATTGCTATTATTGGTTAATGGCGAAGAGTCCCCAGCATGGAAATATAAAGCAAATGAATTAGCAAATGTGGACTCATTTTAAACAGTAAATTTGTTACTAAAAGCTGTAACATTATTAAAGGTCAGATATTTCTGTTGACGTTTTTTTCTTTATAAGTATATTTTATCTATTTTGCTTGAGCAGTTGAAACATAAATGCCACTTAAGCATAACTACATTTTCCTGGGAATAAAATGACAAATCGTTTAAGATACCTAAGGACCTGTGGTTTGGTCTAAAAACTAGGTACTCGTTTAAGTGGATTAAAACTTGGTCATTTGAAATACAAAACATAAATAATACGACTTGTTCTTTCTCCTTGAAGTCGTAATATATTTTGCAATCTGGTTTTCTACTCATGTTTTATAATTAAACTAGAGGCCCAGTGCACAAAATGTGTGTATGGGGAGAGGGGAGTCCCCTCAGCCCAGCCTACACCTTCTCATAATCTGGGACACTTCAGAGAATGTCCAACTGATGGTTCAGGCCTAGATCAGGCCTAGATCAGGCCTAAACCGTCAGTTGGACATACCTCTCACAACCAGGAACCAATGGCTCCTAACCACTCACCTGTCTGCCTGCCTCTAACTACTTGCCTGCCTCATCACCCTAACCACTCTGCCTGTCTGATCACCCCTAGCCTCTTTGCTTCCTTCTTGATCACCCCTAATTGCTCGCCTGCCTGCCTGATCACCCCTAACCGCCTCTGCCTTGGCTCCCGTTGCCGGCTTCGTCCAGAAGGACATCTGGAAGTTAGTTTGGCTGTCTGGTCTCGTTAGCATATTATAGATGGCGATTCGGATTCGTTATTTCCTGGTCTGGCAGAGACGGGCGGTTTTGTATCACGGAGGTGGACTTTGATGCTCTTTTGTTGTTTGTGGGGAGAGAAGACCCGGGAAGCTAATGGAAAGCAGCCACGGGGCAGCTGTGTTAGAACAGACTGGGTGTTCACCTCGTGTGGAAGAGGACGCTGTGCAGGAGACGTGACATGCCGCCCGCAGCCTTCCGGCCCGTCCTGGAGCGCGGCGGGACCTCGGGGCAGGGGAACTGAGGACCGGGGCTGGTGGGTACCGTGTGAAGCCACACTGCTCGGCGGCGGCACAGCTTCCAAAGCCCTCCCTGGTCCGCACGCACCCACCACCGCCTGCTCCAATCGCCCCGCCCGAGGCCTGAACGCACCAACCACACGCATCCCACATGCGTGTAATGGCTTTGTTGACACATTTACACCAACTGCCTCTGTCACTCTGCTTGTCAAACTTGCATATTGAAGTAATTTCTGGAATAATCATGTGGAGAGAGCGTGGAATGAAAACAATACAGACCCACAAACTACGTTTTTTTATCCTGTGGGTTCTGTGATGATGGAGAGGGAGATGGTAATGTTTAGGCCAAGGAGGGAGGGTTTTTGTAAAATATTCTCTAAGCCTAAAAGAAAATTTTTAAAAATACTTTGAGCAGAAATAAGCACATTTAAAAACCCGGAGTAGGTGAAGCTGGTTGTCGATTCACATGTGGAAAATCTGGACTGTTTGGGGGGTTTCATTAAAACAAGCCAGTGTGTTCCACACGCGTGCTTCGGTTTGCCTTGACAAGTCGATCTTATCGGCACGAATGTCCTTGCACTCGGTAACGATGTGCTTAGGAGAAAGCAGCATGCGCTCCTGGGCAGATCGCAGGCGTTTGACCACGAGGCGCAGGTGGGAAGCACGGGTCAGAGAGCCTGTGTCTGCATGTGAGTCCTCAGAACCCGGAGGGAGAGAGGGAAGAAGCCACAGCCACAGCCACGGCCACGGCCACAGCCACAGCCGGCCACAGCCACAGCCGGCTCCCCCACACCACCACCACGAAAAGGATGGCTGGGCCGAGGTCCAGCTCATTGCAAACACACGGAGAGCTAGCTCATTGCAAACCCAGGGTTTCCAAAGCTGATGCTTGGCTGGAGCTTCGAGAGGGCGAATTATTTAGGTTGACTGTATATACACTCAGTGTATACAGATACATGTCCGGCAGAAGGGTGGAAATAGCCCGGTTAAGGAAAACATTGGGGTGTTTTTCCCACGGTAATAGCGGAGTTATTTTAATTCTGTTACTAAAAAAGTACAGATTGCCATGGCTAAGCCGTTTTCCCCTAAACAGCTGTCGGTACTCCACAGACCTTGGGTAAGCTCAGGGCAGGCATTTAAAAATAAGACCGAGTGGATATATTTTATCTATCAATTACCATTTTTAAAAAATATTTTTTTATTGATTTCAGAGAGGAGAGGAGAGAGAGAGAGAGAGAGAGAGAGAGAGAGAGAGAGAGACATCCATGATGAAAGAGAATCATGGATGGGCCGCCTCCTGCACACCCCACACTGAGGATCGAGCCCACAACCCAGGCCTGTGCCCTGACCAGGAATCGAACCCTGAGCTCCTGGTTCGTGGGTCGATGCTCAGCCACTGAGCCCCGCCGGCCGGGCTAATTAGCTGCACTTTTTATCAATGTTACTGAGAATCTCAGTTTCTGGATTAAAATAGCAACCATCTCGCGAGGTTAACAAACGTTTATGTCGCAGCCTGGGTGGACTCACGTCTGTCCCTCTTCTGTCTCCTGCTCCTGGAGCGACGTGTCGGCCTGTGTTTGCAGACATCACCGGCCCCCCCGCGTTAGGTTTCCTCACCAGTGGGTCTTGGGGGGAAACCATCCTCCGTGGCGGGAGCAGCTGTTTCGTACGACGAATGCGTCTCATTTGAACGACCGTTCACTGGGAAGGTGGGAGCTCCTACGAGGTCATCACGCTTCCTTCTCTCTTGCCTCGTAGGAGCCTGAGCTGCCAGAGGATTACTTTGCACAAAAACCTGTTCTTCTCCTTCGTCTGTAACTCCATCATCACCATCATCCACCTCACGGCCGTGGCCAACAACCAGCCCCTGGTGGCCACGGACCCGGTGAGTAAGGGCGAGCGTCCTCGGCGGGAAGGGTCGGAGGCGAGGCCATGCCGGGGGCGGGGGTCCCGACACAGGTGCGGGGCGTGTAATTAAGTGTGCGTGTGTGTCGTGTACTGTGAGGCCTGACATACAGAGAGCATGCAGAGAGCATGTTGAGAGGTAAATGCCGGGGGTCCCAGAAACTGTGCATATACTTTTAACAGCAGGTCGTTTGATTTTGAAAATGAAATGTATTTAATAAACTCCGCCTTTAATTGTTCACAGTGTGTGAATGCACTTTCTGGGACACCCTCTGTACCTCAGCACTCCCCAAGTTAAAATGATCCCATGTCAAAAGGAAGAACACTCTTTTTGCTTCAATTATTTATAAATGTCACACGTACCTTCTCCTCAACTTATGGCTCGAGTCCTGCTACTGGTAGGACGTAAGTGTTTATGACTATATAGCCTTTGCTCAAAGGAATTAAAACATCAATCTCAATTAGAAAAAAACATCATTAGGAGAGAAAAAAAAAAGCAGTGCTTGAAAATGGAACATTTAAATCCTATTGTTGGTATTAGGCTGACTTTAAAAGTTAACAAAAACAGAGGAAAATAGATTCTGCATCCCCTATACAACGTTAAACTTTATCATCATAAAACTTTCAGAGGGCCCTACCAGTCCTCCTGTGCCAGCAAACATTTACGAGCTGTTTCCTCACAGTCCCTGGGGAAGGGCGTCCATAGGCCAGGTGCCGAGAGAACACAGCCATAAGCAGGGGCTTCGAACGTAAAGCTGTGTTTTGGAAACAGGCGCTGAGATTGACTTATACGGATGTATACATTTCCTGTAAGCTGTATGCCTACATAAGCCGTATTTAAATTAAAATATCTGCATGAATAGAAACACACACGTTTCTAAAGTCACATTTTTTTCACCAGGTTCACAAATATCTCTGCTGCAGTTGGAGGTGGAGTTGGGAGGGGAGGGCATGTCTGTGTTTAGCGGGCGGGGGTTTTAGAGATTGAGTCGCCCAGTTGCTGAAATCGGGATCGGCTGCGAGTGCGATTGGGGTGGAGAAGGGGAGGCCCCGCGGCCCTGAGCGCCGAGCTCAGCGGGACGGGCCCTGAACGCACAGCCGACCTCACCGTCGCTCCGCTCCCCCAGGTGGGCTGCAAGGTGTCCCAGTTCCTGCACCTCTACCTGATGGGCTGCAACTACTTCTGGATGCTGTGCGAGGGCGTGTACCTGCACACGCTCATCGTGGTGGCCGTGTTCGCTGAGAAGCAGCGCCTGCTGTGGTACCACTTCCTGGGCTGGGGTAAGGCCGCCCGCCGCCCGCGCCCTGCCTCTGAGTCCCGTGGCGCCAGCGTCAAACCCCCGGCCCCCGGCCGCAGGCTTCGGCTGTCTGGCCCGTGCTAGCCTCTGAGTTGGACGTGCTTGCGTGCGAGGGTGTAGCTACTTTGTAATCTGAACATACTTACTATTCAACGTTTTAAGTCGGTCCGAGTCCATGGTCAGCAAACCGCGGCTCGAGAGCCACATGCGGCTCTTTGGCCCCTGGAGTGTGGCTCTTCCACAAAAGACCACGGCCTGGGCCAGTCTATGTTGAAGAAGTGACGTTAGAAGAAGTTTAAAAAATGTGGCTCTCCAAAGAAATGTCAATCGGTGTGCTGTTGGTGTTTGGCTCTGTGGACTGATGAGTTTGCCCACCGCTGGGCCAGGAGATCCGCCGGCACTGAGGGCCACCAAGAGCGGTATTGGAATAACAGCCCCGGCTCAGGGTTCGGGCCAGCCCAGGCGGGTGGCAAAGGCGCTGCTCTTCCTCCTGTGAATGTTCCGTGTGGATCTTGGCCCACCACGCGTGACTAAAACAATAGCATTAGGGTAATGGACGAGGATCGAGTGTTTGTACTTCTCCGGCCCTCCTCTGCCTCGTGTGCAAAATAAGAACATGGGGCTCAGCTGGCGTGACCTCCCATTTTTTAAATGTTTGCTTAAAAAACAACAATGTTGTCATTTGACCTAAGAGAATGCAAAATACCTCCTTTTTTCCACACAATCCCCTGACATGGTGTCATCCACAGAGCAGACAGTGTACATCTCTAGCATTTAAAGGGAAGAGCAGGAAGGATGCGAAATAGGAAATGCTAACGGGAAGTTCAATAGGATTAGTTTCCAGAAACATCACTGAAACGGCACGTTCTCTCCCCACATACCTACCCACCTACCAGTCTCTCTGCCCATCCATCTCCTCCCTGCGTGTCCGGTCAGACAGCAGACAGGCCGATGCGCACTCAGGCCACCTTCCAAGCGTCTCTTCGAAGGCCTGCTCTAGAGGCTCAAACTGCACAAACCCTGTGGCCTCTCCCCCGCCTCCTCTCTCCTTGTGCAGTCAGCCCCTCAGTCCGCCTGCCCGGAGCCTCTCCTTATGGAGCCGCCGGATGGCCTTCCCGGCCTGGGCCCAGCAGCAGCGCGTCCGAGTTCCTGCATCGGGCGCGGGGCCCGCGGCCCAAACGGCCCACGTTGGGCAGTCATTCACTCCGCCGGAGAACGGGAGCAGCGGCCAGGGCCACGCTCACGGCCTGGCCACGGTCACATTCGCTCATGGGGCTGGGATGGTGCTCCGCCCCCCTCCCCGCCCCCGGAGCTGCAGCCTGACACACCAGGCGTCCCTCTGAGGGTCCCCCCGTCTGTCCCTTTGTCGCTGACAGGGTTCCCGCTGATCCCCGCCTGCACGCACGCCGTGGGCAGAAGCCTGTACTACAACGACAAGTAAGACAGCCCTCTGGTTCCCTCGGGACAGGACGGGATGGGACAGGACGGGATAGAATGGGACAGGACGGGATAGAATGGGACAGGACGGGACGGGACAGGACGGGATAGAATGGGACAGGACGGGACGGGACAGGACAGGATGGGACAGAATGGGACAGGACAGGATAGAATGGGACAGGACGGGACGGGACAGGACAGGACGGGACAGGACGGGACAGAACGGGATAGAATGGGACAGGACAGGACAGAATGGGACAGGACGCGGTGGGACGGGACGGGATAGAATGGGACAGGATGGGACAGGACGGGATAGAATGGGACAGGACGGGATAGAATGGGACAGGACGGGACAGGACGGGATAGAATGGGACAGGACGGGACAGGACGGGATAGAATGGGACAGGACGGGACGGGACAGGACGGGACGGGACAGAATGGGACAGGACGCGGTGGGACGGGACGGGATAGAATGGGACAGGATGGGACAGGACGGGATAGAATGGGACAGGACGGGATAGAATGGGACAGGACGGGACAGGACGGGATAGAATGGGACAGGACGGGACAGGACGGGACAGAATGGGACAGGACAGGACGGGACAGGACGGGACGGGACAGAATGGGACAGGACGCGGTGGGACGGGACGGGATAGAATGGGACAGGACAGGATAGAATGGGACAGGACGCGGTGGGACGGGACGGGATAGAATGGGACAGGATGGGACGGGATGGGATGGGAAGGGACAGGATAGAATGGGACAGGACGGGACAGAATGGGACAGGACGCGGTGGGACGGGATGAAGAACACTTTAACCCCCTCTCTGTCCGCCCGCAGGTGCTGGATCAGCTCTGACACGCACCTGCTCTACATCATCCACGGCCCCATCTGCGCCGCCCTGCTGGTGGGTACCGCTACTGTCCTCACCGTGTCCGTGAGTGTGTATGTGTGTGTGTGTGTGTGTGAATGAGTGTGAGTGTGTGTGTGTATGTGAGGGTGTGAGTGAGTGTGTGTGTGTGTGAGTGAGTGTGTGTGTGTCTGTGTGCATGTGTGTGCATATATGTGTGAGTGTGTTTGTGTGTGTGAGTGTATGAGTGTGAGTGTGTGTGAGTGAGTGTGTGTGTGTGTGTGTGTGAGTGAATGAGTGAGAGTGTGTGTATGTGAGTGTGTGAGTGAGTGTGTGTGTGTGTGTGTGTGCGCGCACGCGCGCTTGGTTTTTGATAAACGGCCGGTTTCCTTTCCGCCCTCCGCTGTCCCACCTCCTGAGACGGCTGAGGGGCTGCGGGTGCAGTGAGTCCGGGTGGGAGACACGCTGGGTCACTGGGTGCTCAGTCAGCGAACCCTCCCTCCGCCACCCGCTGAGTCACCCACTTCCTGCCTTCCGGCCATGCCGAGGGCGGGCGGCAGACGCCCGCTGTGCCCGCAGACGGGGACCGCGATGGGCGATGGGGTAACGGCCCCTCATCCACGTCGCTCCGAGGAGGGCCGGTCCAGCTCCCTCGATGGAGCCTCCTGAGCCGGTTGGTTCAGAGCACGGCTGTGCCGGCAGGACGGGCAGTGGGTGCCGGTCCAGGTTCTGGTTTCACACTCGGACCCGGACCCCCGCCCCACAGAGGCGCTGGCACCAGCAGTGCCCTCGATGGGCCGTGGCACGTTCTGCGGCCGCGATGGCTGGTCGAGGGGGACTGTCCTCTCCCGTCGTAAGCAGACGAGGGTGGGTGACCTCACCCTGTGCGCGGGAGCCGTGTCCATGGAGTCAGAGCCTCCACGCGGCCCGGAGGGCGAGGGGCGGCCGCTGGCGGCCCCTCAGCGGGGCTCCCGGCTCTGACGGCAGCAGGGACGTTCCCGCAGCAGCCACTGCCCCTCGGGGCCCGGGGGCTGTGTCCCCCAGCTGTGTCCCTCTGGCCCCGCTGAGAGCAGGAGCGGGCAGTCAGCCCCGTTATCTCCGCCTCACAGGCCCCCAGCTCGCTCGCCGCTTCCTGCAGGAAGTGAGGTGCTGCCGCCGCGGGTGTCAGTGTGCAGATGGCCGGCACATCGGGTGTCACCGGGAAGCGTTTGGGTTCGACAGACAAGCTTCGGGGCTGCATGCAGGGAGGCGGGGGGAGGACAGCTTCTCGCTGTCCCGGCCCCGGGAGTTCACGGCCACAGCCCCGGAGGCGGAGGGGGCGGAGGGCAGAGAGCACAGACCGAAGGGAGCGGTGTCTGGGCTGGAGCCGGAGAGGAAGTGACAGCCAGGGGGGCGGCCGTCCTTCAGCAGAACTGTCCATTTTCTGGGAAACGTGGTTAGTGACTCTATACTTTCCAAGTTTTATGTCTCCCTTTCAATGAGGATGTTTTCTCCTGGGGAACAGCATTAGCACACAGTACGTATGTAATCACAGAAAGTGATCAACAGAACAGAACGCCTGTGGGTGGCCAATTTTTAAAACTCTCTAGGAGGACGTAGATGGAATATCAACTAGTTCAAATGTGGGGTTCAGTCTGGTCTAAGGATAAAAAGGATCACAGTTCTATTTTGGAGGAGGTGTGAGGATTATTGCCAAAAAACAAAAATAAAAAAAGACAGGGTCAACCAAAAAGATGAAAATGGCTACTACGGTACAACATATATTTGGAAAGTACCAGATATGGACACCTGGACCCCGATCCAGAGGAGACACGTGAGAATTAGAACGTGTTAAAAATAAACATTTCCATTGTCTGAGCCACAACTATTTAAAAGCTTGAGTCTTTGAACCAAAATAAACCTTTGAGAAAAAGAACTGTCTAGGAACAGAGCTGAGAAAAACACTCCACTGCCCGTCAACGGAGCGTGCTCCACAATAATGCTGCCATCATTCTCCTCCTCACACCTGCGTCCTTTAAAGTCGGCGCACCTGCCAAATTAATAAATCAGCCTTCCGGAAACACACAGCGCGTCCTGTTCTGGACACGGAGAGTCCTCTGGCAGTTACAGCGCGAGGACCCTTCCCGGCTTCCCCCACCCAGCCCACCCCGGGGCCAGGGGCCTCAGGAACGCCGAGACCACGCAGCACCCAGCCCACCCTGGGGCCAAGGGCCTCAGGAAGGCTGAGACCACGCAGCACCCAGCCCAGCCCCAGGGCCAGGGGCCTCAGGAAGGCTGAGACCACGCAGCACCCAGCCCAGCCCCAGGGCCAGGGGCCTCAGGAAGGCTGAGACCACGCAGCACCCAGCCCAGCCCCGGGGCCAGGGGCCTCAGGCACGCTGAGACCACGCAGCACCCAGCCCAGCCCCGGGGCCAGGGGCCTCAGGAACACTGAGACCACGCAGCACCCAGCCCACCCCGGGGCCAGGGGCCTCAGGCACGCTGAGACCACGCAGCACCCAGCCCAGCCCCGGGGCCAGGGGCCTCAGGAACACTGAGACCACGCAGTACCCAGCCCACCCCGGGGCCAGGGGCCTCAGGAACGCTGAGACCACGCAGCACCCAGCCCAGCCCCGGGGCCGGGGGCCTCAGGAACACTGAGACCACCCAGCACCCAGCCCAGCCCCGGGGCCAGGGCCTCAGGAACGCCGAGACCACGCAGCACCCAGCCCACCCCGGGGCCAGGGGCCTCAGGAACGCTGAGATGCTCCCCTTGCTCACGTGGTAATTCCCTTCCTCTCTGAGTGCGAGGCAGAACTTCAGGTGCAAGCCTTTTATTCCCACTCTGCTGAGAGTTTTCATCAAAAAAAGGGTGTTGGATTTTCGTGATCCCACTTCTAGGAATAGATCCCAAGAATCCAGAAACCCCCATCAGACAGGACATACGCACCCCTATGTTCATAGCGGCACACTTCACCATAGCTAAGACCTGGAAACAGCTCATGTGCCCATCAGCAGACAGTGGATTAGAAACTGTGGTACATCCACACAGTGGAATACTACGCTGCGGTAAAAAGGAAGGAACGCCTACCATTTGCAACAGCATGGATGGAGCTGGAGAGCATTGTGCTCAGCGAAGTAAGCCAGTCGGAGATAAATATCACATGATCTCACTCATTTGTGGGATCTAATGATCAACGTAAACTGATGAACAAAAATAGCACCAGAGACATATAGACATCGATCAGACCGTCAAACCTCAGAGGGAAGGCCGGGGAGGGGGGAGGGGAGAGATTAACCAAAGCGCTCATGTGCGTATGTGCATAGCCCATGGACACAGATGGAGGTGGTGAGGGCGTGGGGGAAGTGAGGACTTACGTAATACTTTCTACAATAAAGGTTTATTGAAAATAAAACTTCACGTTCGGTTCTGAAATCACAGAGAACGTGTGTTGTAATGTGTGGGTCTGGCATGTGTTGTAGCGTGTGGGCCTGGCGTGTGCTGTGTGTGGGCATGGCGTGTGCTGCGTGTGGGCCTGGTGTGTGCTGTAGTGTGTCGTTGTGGGCATGTGCTGGGTGTGGGCCTGGCGTGTGCTGTGTGTGGGCATGGCGTGTGCTGCATGTGGGCCTGGTGTGCGCTGTAGCATGTCGTGCTGGGCGTGTGCTGCATGGCCTCCTCCGTGCGGGGCCCCACACGCTCGCTCCGCTCCCCCAGGTGAACCTCTTCTTCCTGCTGAACATCGTGCGTGTGCTCATCACGAAGCTCAAGGTCACGCACCAGGCGGAGTCGCACCTGTACATGAAGGCCGTGCGCGCCACCCTCATCCTGGTGCCGCTGCTGGGCATCCAGTTCGTGCTGCTGCCCTGGCGGCCGGAGGGCCGGCCGGTGGAGGAGGTGTACGACTATGTTATGAACATCCTCATGCACTACCAGGTGGGCGGCCGGCGGGGCCCGGAGGCCGGGTGCCGGCTGCAGGCTCCCGTCGGACCTGGGGCCGGGAGCGGGTGAGGAGGGGCCGGCCCTTTCTGCTCGGAGTCAGATTGTCCTGTTTGCCTCCGCAGGGTCTTCTGGTCTCGACGATTTTCTGCTTCTTTAACGGAGAGGTAGGTGGCTGACGGTGTTCCTTCGATGGGCTCCTAGGAGCAACGCATTCCTTTTTCTTTAAAGATAACAACCAAACCAAAGCCCAGGAGGCAGGATGGTGGGTTCCCCAGGAGCAACTCTCCCAACTGTCCTTTCCGGGCAGAGAACCGTCGTCTCTCTCAGGGGCCGCTCTCCTCCCCGGAGCACGGGCCCCGGGGAGGTCAAGGCCGGGGACAGCCAGCCGCACCCGCGATCCTCCTCCGTCGGGCGCTCAGTGTCCGAGCGGGGCTGCCTCTGGAGGTGGCCCGGCCCCGGCGCTGGCCTCAGGGCAGCCCTCCGCCGCACAGGGAGGCTCAGCCTCTCCCGGAAGGACACGGGCTCCTCCTGTTCTCCCCTCCTCTGCTCTGTCTGTGTCCCTGCCCGGCCCTCGGTGTGGTGTTTGGCAGCAGCCATGGCAGACCAGAGCATCTCTGAGAAGGAGATCGCGGGTATGTGAGGAGGAGCGCAGTGGGCAGGCCGGGGAGAGCCAGCTCTGAGGTCTGAAACAGCAACGCCGTCCTGGACGTTCAGTGTCCCCCCCCCACCTCCCACCCCGGGCTGCCCAGCGCAGGGGCCTCCATACACCCCCCCCAGGCTGTCCAGCGCAGGGGCCTCAGGGTATCAGCATACCCCCCCCTCCCCCGGGCTGCCCAGCGCAGGGGCCTCGGGGTATCAGCATACCCCCCCCCCGGGCTGCCCAGCGCAGGGGCCTCGGAGTGTCAGCATACCCCCCCGGGCTGCCCAGCGCAGGGGCCTCGGGGTCTGGCCCTGCGGGGCTCAGTTTCCCACCACCTGGCCTGCGTGGTGCACAGCCCTCCAAGCTCCGCCGGTTCAGCTCGGTGTGTCCCTAATCCACTTGGCAGATTGTAACCTGCTGGAGGCTTCTGGCAAGTTCAGCCTGGTTCAGAAATCCAGGCAGCAGTGAGCGAGCCGGGGACCCTGGGTCACTGTGAGCTCATCACGGGGCTTCCGGCTGGGAGCACATGGAAGCAGTTAGCGTGACCTTAAAGGACCGGTCCCCCCGACCAGTCAGCGCTGGCAGCGTGTGCATCTCAGAGACGATCAGCTATCGCTCTCTGCAGCTTCGTCTTTCCCTTCTCCCTCTTAGCAAGGAGGGAAACTTTAAGTTTGTATTATATATATATAATTATTATCCTCCATAATAATTTCAATAATTATTGAAAAATCAATTATATATATATATAAAATTGATTTTTACAGAGAGGAAGGGAGAGGGATAGAGAGCTAGAAACATCAATGAGAGAGAAACATCGACCAGCTGCCT
The DNA here is from genome assembly GCF_964339955.1 of Pipistrellus hanaki. Taxonomy (NCBI): domain Eukaryota; kingdom Metazoa; phylum Chordata; class Mammalia; order Chiroptera; family Vespertilionidae; genus Pipistrellus; species Pipistrellus hanaki. Next base: position 86,353,151 of record NC_140510.1, read on the forward strand.
CTTGCACAACCCCTACTGGGGATGTGTCCGCAACCAAGGTACATGCCCTTGACCGGAATCGAACCTGGGACCCTTCAGTCCCTGGGACCCTTAGGTCGACACTCTATCCATTGAGCCAAACCGGTTTTGACTCAGTTTGTTTTTTAAGTGAAAGTGGACATGTGTTTGAACTTGTGAGCAGAGGCACTGTTTTCTGTAGCGACTTCCAACGGGCCGACCACACAGCGTCGCTACGCGGTTCGGCCAGGCCCTCCTCTCTGGAGGCCTGGCGGCCGTTGGCCAGTGTCAGCGAGAAGTACAGACAGAGCACGCAGCCAAGGAAAATGGATAAATCGTGTTTGACAATAAAACTCAAGTAGCCATTGTAGGTACCACCATAAACATAACATTGTATGAGCTGAATTAGGCGATTCTGTTTACTGCCTACATGGGACTTTATCATTAAACACAGATGAGAGGGAGATGGACAACAGGCAAAGGACGTGTTAAGTATGAAAATACACCTCTGCATCGGCAGAAACATGTGTGATTTTTATAAGGGGAAACTGAAAATGTACAAAACGTAATCGCTGATACAATCTGTGGTGATAGGAGGCAGCAGGGGTAAAAGCACGAATGTGGCGATGCATGTAAACCCCAAGATCCCGCTAGGTTCTGGATGGATGCATTGGCCAACACCCTAACCCCGTGGTCAGCAAACCCATCAGTCCACAGGGCCAAATACCAACAGCACAACGACTGAAATTTCTTTTGAGAGCCAGATTTTTTAAACTTAAACTTCTTCTAACGCCACTTCTTCAACATAGACTCGCCCAGGCCGTGTTATTTTGTGGAAGAGCCACACTCCAGGGGCCAAAGAGCCGCGTGTGGCTCTGGAGCCGAGGTTTGCCCATCGCAGCCCTTACCCTACAGAACATAGA